>NC_054537.1:96701052-96946989 GCF_017654505.1 Polyodon spathula | reverse complement strand
AGTCATGTGTTTTTTATAGCCTCTGTGCTCAACTCATACATTTTTAACAAATTACTGTACCATGAAACTGCAAGTTGAATTTGAAATGCTTTGGAAGAGATCTGTACGGTTTCTTTGCTCTTTTTCTCTTCCAGCATTGTCAGTTTAGTCAAATGCAATGTAATGCATAAACCATACCTGCAACAGAAGATGTCCTGACAACGATCGCCAAGAATCTTCGTAACGAGAAACTGCTTTAAGTTTGTTTAACAGTCGTAGAATCTATATACGTATAACTAATATAGATCTACATGTCTAACATGGAAATATATCATATATATATATATATATATATATATATAGAGGTCTCTCTATAAGATATTTCTAACATGTACAGTCTGCCTTTTATATATATATATATATATATATATATATATATATATATATATATGAGACAGATTTTAATCATAGCCATTGCAAGGGAAGTACAGCATACAGTTATAGGATATATGCCTATATATATTCAATATATATATATATATGTATATATATGAGAGAGATAAAGATATCTAACATGTACAGTCTGCCTTTCAGTGTGTGAAAATGTTAGTGTGACTTTGTGACCACTTTGTGCATAGGCATTTTCAACAAATTCAAAAAAGTGTCATGCATTTTACCACTTGGGGCTTTGTGTTCATTTTCTGTTACTATTTTAAATTGATTTCATGTGTTGTCTTGTGGCAAAGTGATTGTGAATAGGTGTAGAGGTGATGCAGTGCAGAACTAACCACAAACAATTGTAATCCAGTAGGAAAGTGGTTTTAATTATAATCTGGGTCTGGCGACCAAATAATAAATCCCAGCAATACACAATGATGTGTATTGCATGGAGATAACAACAGGATTACAGTCCCAAACAATAATCACAGACTTCTCTGCCCAACAATAATACGGCACACGGTCACCAGTCCTGGGTGTGAGCGGTCGTGCTCGTGGTGAGTGATAAACAATGTTATTATGTTACTATTGGTGCAGTGATGATCCTGCTTGTGCTGGCCCAAGGCGACAGCGCCGGATACTTGTTAGCCATCTGGTGTTTCAATAAGCACAGACAGTTACTAACAGACAATACAAACAAACACAACACTCACAAATATTCTTTTACAATCCTCCTTTTATTATTTCTCCGGCAGTCACTACTGCAACTCTCTCAATCCTTCCAGGTTAAAATGCAAACCCAAGTGAAGGAAAAGATAAACAATTCTCCGGCCCTTTTATGCTATCACGCATGATACCTTAGTCAACGATTGAAGATTCCTTTATTGCTGGCAGCTGCTACCTCATTTACCATCCAAGTAAATACATTCCTGCAACGGAATCTCTTCTTCCAGGCTGACCGTCTTCCCGACGCTGGAAATGAACTGTCAGGCCAGTCTGTTTCGGGACTTTTCCTTTAGCGATTTTGTGCTCTCACAGGTCAGGAGGGAGATTTCCAAATAGAACTCATTATATTTCTGTCACAGGTCAGCAGTTTGAGATTCAGCTTGTATTAGTTTGAGATTCAGCTTGTTAGTTTGAGATTCAGCTTGAATAAGTTTGAGATTCAGCTTGTATTAGTTTGAGATTCAGCTTGTATTAGTTTGAGATTCAGCTTGTTTAAGCAGTTTGAGATTCAGCTTTTATTAATTTGAAATTCAGCTTGTTTTAGTTTGAGATTCAGCTTGTTTTAGTTTGAGAGTCACCTTGTATTAGTTTGAAATTCACCTTCTATTAGTTTGAAATTCAGCTTGTATTAGTTTGAAATTCAGCTTGTTTAAGCAGTTTGAGATTCAGCTTGTATTAGTTTGAGATTCAGATTGAATTAGTTTGAGATTCAGCTTGTTTTAGTTCAGAGATTCAGCTTGTTTTAGTTTGAGATTCAGCTTGTATTAGTTTGAGATGCAGCTTATATTAGTTTGAGATTCAGCTTGTATTAGTTTGAGATTTAGCTTGTATTAGTTTGAGATTCAGATTGTTTTAATTTGAGATTCAGCTTGTTTAAGCAGTTTGAGATTCAGCTTGTATTAGTTTGAGATTAACTAAAACAAACTAAAACAAGCTGAATCTCAAACTAAAACAAGCTGAATCTCAAACTAATACAAGCTGAATCTCAAACTGCTTAAACAAGCTGAATCTCAAACTAAAACAAGCTGAATCTCAAACTAATACAAGCTGAATCTCAAACTAATACAAGCTGAATCTCAAACTAAAACAAGCTGAATCTCAAACTAAAACAAGCTGAATCTCAAACTAATACAAGCTGAATCTGAAAATAAAACAAGCTGAATCTCAAACTAATACAAGCTGAATCTCAAACTAATACAAGCTGCATCTCAAACTAATACAAGCTGAATCTCAAACTAAAACAAGCTGAATCTCAAACTAATACAAGCTGAATTTCAAACTAATACAAGCTGAATCTCAAACTAATACAAGCTGAATCTCAAACTAAAACAAGCTGAATCCCAAACTAAAACAAGCTGAATCTCAAACTAATACAAGCTGAATCTCAAACTAATACAAGCTGAATCCCAAACTAAAACAAGCTGAATCTCAAACTAATACAAGCTGAATCTCAAACTAATACAAGCTGAATCTCAAACTAATACAAGCTGAATCTCAAACTAATACAAGCTGAATCTCAAGCTAATACAAGCTGAATCTCAAACTAATACAAGCTGAATCTCAAACTTATACAAGCTGAATCTCAAACTAATACAAGCTGAATCTCAAACTAAAACAAGCTGATTCTCAAACTAAAACAAGCTGAATCTCAAACTAATACAACCTGAATCTCAAACTAATACAAGCTGAATTTCAAACTAATACAAGCTGAATCTCAAACTAATTCAAGCTGAATCTCAAACACAAGCTGAATCTCAAACTACTTAAACAAGCTGAATCTCAAACTAATACAAGCTGAATCTCAAACTAATACACGCTGAATTTCAAACTAATACAAGCTGATTCTCAAACTAATACAAGCTGAATCTCAAACTAATACAAGCTGAATCTCAAACTAAAATAAGCTGAATCTCAAACTAATTCAAGCTGAATCTCAAACTGCTTAAACAAGCTGAATTTCAAACTCAAATCTCAAACGCTTGCTGTGTATGCGCTACGCTTGTAGTGAAGGAACTGATGTTTGAACTTAATGAAACCACTGACTATTGCGTTTGAAGTGGACCGTGAAGTTGTGTGATTGTAGCACAAGGAAGTATAGAAAGAGGATCTCTACTGGAGTTGAAATCGTGGAACGCCGACTGATTTGCTGAACTCCATTGCTGCTAACCCTGAAAACGTATTGAATTGCTTTATGTTCTATACACCGTATTGGTAACATTGAACTTCCTTATCACTCTACCTGCAGTGTCCTGAAACCACCATTTTGCAATATCTTGTATACTGTATCCTGTCCTGTATTATTGTATGCTTTCGAACTGGGGGGAGGGCTGGTTTTAGTTATATACTGCAGGCTGTTCACCTATCTCTGGAGGGAGGGATAACCTGTACTACAGTATTACCCTACACTCCGTGTTTCAGTGGGAGGCTTTATGCTTTATTTGATTGTTGATTTGCTACATTTGATATTTGTCATTATTGATTTAATTGAGTTTTGTTTGTGTTGTTTCTTTGAGTTTTGTTGTCACATTGCTTGTAACATTGTTGTAACGTTTTAACATTGCTTGATGGATTTTAGCCTGTAGTATTTTGTTTATTTATTGGGTTTTTAATTATTTATTGTAATTTAATAAAATCTTTGAATTATTACTTCTGCTCTCAGACGGCTGTTCATTTTAGCCATAGGATAATCTATCTACCTACTGTTAATAGTTGCACAAGCGCACCTAACCGGATAACAAAGGTGGTGGCAGCGGTCACGCTACTCGGACTCCAGCGTGGCATTCACACTGAGCTTGGTGGGTTTGTTACATGCTTTAACAAGCTGAATTTCATGGAGACTCTGAAACGGTCATTGCTGCTTAAGTATTCTGAGATCAATTGAGCCCAATTATTTGTCATAGAATTTGAATTACGTTTTAATGATTAAAAGCGATATTCATGAGCCCCTAACTTTTCTGTAACATACAGATTTGAAAATAGTTACAATAAAGCAGTACGGATCCAAGAATAACAGCTGCCTTAATCGATGACACACAGTAACAAAGTCCCAATAACAATGTCTACATTAATACGACATTTTAACCTTAATTGATATAAACAGTAATATGTGTAAATCAGATGTGCCAGCTGCAGTGCTTGATAATTGAAGGGCAGTGGAAGGATAAACTCCAAGCAGATAATTACAGTGATGTTGCTTGAGGCTAATACGGTAATAAGAATACATTTGTGCCAGATGGACTGTTTGGTGCATTTATAACAGAGTTTGTTACCACCCTATAGCATCTGCTTTGATTTAGGTAGATGGGTAGAGTCGGGACAGTAACAGAGTGGGCAGCTGATTTATGATTTTCTCAGTTGCCTTCAAATGGTACTTAAACTTTTATTTACCTTCCCTTGCTCTTTTATGATATTTGTAAATGTTCTGAGTAGCTCTGAAGAAATTGTCCAGAATATTGAATATTGATTGAATATCGAGCTTTATTGATTGTTTTCATACGACCTGGGAAAGCCTGTGAACTGTTTTGAAAAGCCCAGTAACTTGTCAAAAGTGTAGGAATGTTTATTGTTCTCTCTAACTATCTCCAAGCGACATGCCTTTGGACAAACTATCTTGTTTTGTTCCAGGTTCTCATAATAAGACGCAGTATCTTGAGAGACGTTTCATGAAACGAATTCTGCTGTGTAAACCAAAAACATTTAGAAAAAAAGTGTTTTATCTATCCCATTAAGCATGACAGTCTCATAAATATGCCAGTAGAAACTAAATGTGTACCAATTAAATGTGATCTTGCACTCATGTATTCAGATAACTAAGTGGACACAGGTCTTCTAGTCCTGTCAGGAACACCCTGCAGCTGTTGATTCAGCTAATTGCAACAGCTGAATAAGCAAACAAGCTAGGGCTTCATTGAAATGAGCTTAGACAGCTAAACCCCACAGCGCACTGACAATACCTTTCCTCAGAGTGACACATTTTATAGCACTTTCATTGTTTCTTTATGACTCCCAGTGGTTTAACAACCAGGTGTTTCAATATCCTGTGCAAAACATACTGTTTATGCATTTGTGTGTTCTGTTGACTGGAAGACAAGCAATTTGGAACATCTGAATATTTTATGCAGTTGCTCTGAGTAGCACTGCTTAATGATTTACAAAAAAGCCATTGAACGTAAAGCCCTTTACCCAACTTAGCAGGTCTGTCTAAATTGTAAAATATGGTAACAAGTACACAACCTATCGAGCTCCTACACTGAAAAGTCAACAAGAGATGCTGTAGTCAGTGTAATGAGTACGTTTTCAATAAAATCTTATTCATGTTTACTGTATGGTGTAGCATATGTGATAAATTACAGGGGAGGGACACAGTGAGAGCAGATGTTGTAAACATTTGATGTTCATTGCAAGTTTATAGGAGGAATTGACTAATTTAATAAAGCTAGTAATACACATGTAGAACAGTACCTACTGCCATTTGTCTGATACTCGATTGTCTTATTCCCTGGACTAGCTCGAGGGGCATTCCAATGACAAGCACTGGTTTTATGCTGGTCAGAGCTGGTGGTTTTCAAATGGTTCTTCATGTTGTGGAGACTTGGTGTGAGTTGTAGAGCTGGTTAAATAAGTCAGTAAAAAAATCCCTTTATTGTAAAGCCAAACATTTAGTTACCTAAACTCCTAAAATAACTTATTTGTTATACACCTTGTTTGCAGGTTTCTAACCCTATTGGCTGCCTAGTAAGAAGTTAAATATTTCTTCCAATTCCCAGCTGTTAGCTGGTCACCATCTTACCAGTGATTGAGCTGAGCCTATGTTTTCACCAAAATTGAGTTTGACACTAAAATTATGAACAAACGTTGGTGCTGAACCGCTTGGTGTGGAGTCAGTATAACTTGCATTTATTCTTTAATAAAATGTGTATTCCCTTCAGGCGCTTGCCCGTATAAATAACTGTGGTGTGAAATTAAAGCTTAGAATAATGACACATGAAAAGCAAGCTTAAAGACTTACTCATTTACATTTTTGCATGAAGATATCAGGTTACTGTTCCCTTTTATGAAGGATATACATTATTTATGTGTTCTTAGACCCTCCAATGCCCACTTATTTAGATGAAAGCTGGATGGATATCTACAAAGAATGTTAATTCTTGGAAATGTTTGATGTCTATAGTACTGTTTTCCAAATTTCATTTTATCTTGGTTTGGAAATTCCATTGGGGAAAAAGTTACACTGCTTTGCCCCAGTCTCAAAACAAGAGGAACAGTAGTTCCTCGAGCCAAGTTATCAGCGAAGCACGAGAGTGAACTGCCAAACTCTCTGTACAGCAAGGATAGTTTACATGTTTTCAGGGTATTGGCTCAGCAAAAGTAAATCGGCCAAAAGCACTATTTCGCTTTTAATTTGTAGTTCCCAACACTCTTAGGTGAAATGTATAAAAAAGGCAATACCTGTCATACAGTAAGAGAAATAAGTCGCCAAAGTAAGGTAAAAATGTTTGTTTTTTTGCTGATTTTATTTTATTTTTTTTGCAGAATCCAGGCAGTTTTCTCCATGCAGATGTATATTACAGGGCATCCAGATTTAATGACAATTAACTTGTTTTGTCAACATGGAAATATACTAAGGAACGCACTTATTGTGACATCTATATCATTTACTTTAAATGATTTATTTCTATTTTAAAATTGAATATTTGCCTGCAAAAATATAACTAAGGTCTGGAATGCGTGTGATTTGAAACTATAACCTTCACGTTGCAAGAGTGCTGTATTACTGTCAGTGCTACGTAATTAGGTCAGACAAGTAATATTTTGAAAGATGATGTCAGCCAGCTGAGAATTCTCTGGATTTTTCAAGTCATCGTTCGTCATCATCATCATCATTCCAAGATTCTGATCTTGAGCTCTGTAAAACTTAGGTTTTCTGTTAGTGTAATGTTAATTGCAATCCCTATTAATGCAAAAAAGTACGGTTCCTCTCGATACTGATTGATAAGAGTAACGCTATTTGTGTCCCTACTGGACAAAAAGGAACATACATTTTTCTGAGAATTAGCTATGCTGAAGGATGGTCTATATATTTGGTAAAAGTAAAACATTATTAATAATTAAATAAATGAATACATAAATCAATCTATATGCATTTCTTTCTTTCTCTATCTTGCTATTTATTTATTTTCACTATCAGATATAAACACTGCCATTTAATACTGTCCGAAACAAAAATAAATACTCAACAGTTCTTGTTCAATTGTATATTAGTGAAGATTTTTGTACATAAAGGTTTCATATATTTTTACTTTCAAAATAAAAAATATATTGTAACAACCCAGGCAATTGCTTTATTGCAGGACTTTTCTGTTCAGTTTGTCTCGTCTGTCTTTTGTATGTTGCATGTATTGTAAGAGGAAAGGGTCACGCTGTTAGCATGGGAAGGGGGAGTAAGTGAATGAGTGGGGAGAATGTGTGTGGCTGTTTTGGGGGGATGCAGAGTATGGATGTGACTGGTTGTGACTGGTTGTGACTGGTTGATGAACCGGACAGTGGCGGGAAACAACAAGAGGTTATGTAATAATAAGTTGGTACATTAGTCAGGGGACTGGAGACTGAACTTGAATGAGAAACTGTGGTTGTGACTGAGCGAGCGTGTGAGCTGTGCCAGAGAGAATGTGCAGTGAAAGTGCCAAGACTAAAACGTAGGGTTATTATTTTGGTGCTGTGAATTCCGGCCCCTGACAGGAATTCTCTGTAGCTTCAAAAAAAAACAATATTTTGAGAATTCAACACTGTCTCTCTGGATACTGTTTCCTAAACATGAAAATGTTACACTATACTAAATCAGTAGATCAAGCTTATTATGATAGTTTGCAATGGTGTGAAAGCTAACGCATCTGCATTGAAAGTTGCATTGGGGAAAGAAAGAAGAATGTGTATGCATTACAGTGGCTTCTGGGATACAATCATCCAGCAAAGTATTTTTTTTCAACAACAGCTGGGTTGAACTAACCTGGTTTCATTATGACAATCTGGACGTTCTCACACTGTTGGGCTAGAGTTCGGGTAAATCGGTTTTGAACTCGATTGTCAATTTGTTTTGCTCTAATGTGGGCAGGACCTCAGACGACTGCCTCAGCAACTGTGGCTTATTAAACTTGAGCTCTTTGACAACATAATTCTGACTACTTTCTTCCCTTTAAGATTTCTTCAATAATGTTTGTCCTTAAATGAAATTGACGATCATTCAGCACTGGCCATGATAATACTATATACATTACAATAATCGAGAGCAAGTAATTGAGATCATACTTGCCAACATTTGGAAACTGTTCAGAGGGATGCTCGTCTCCGGGGGATGGAGGGGTGGGGGACAGGCCGGGGGTCATACGCGTCATAAACATGGGAGGGGTCATATGCAAAAACACTCATTAATATATAATAGCTGTATCCCCCCCCCCCCAACTGAACACGACGATCATGACAGTAAAAATAGACATAATGAAGCTTTCTTCCCTTTGTATAAGAGAGTGATCAGCAGATGTGTCAGCACAGCGTGGGGTTTTCACTAACTCTACTAAATGATGTTTTTTCTATGGGTAAATATCAGGACACTCTTCCTATGCATTGGGACACGGGACATTTGCTAGGAAATCAGGACTGTCTCGACCATATAGGGACTGTTGGCATGCATGATATATTATATATGATATAATATATATAATATATAGGTATATTATATATGATATATATATATAATATGATATTATATATATATATCCATAATATATCCTAACTAGTCATACTTTCACTTCAACTACATAACCGCTACGCTATACAGATTCACATCTTAACCCTTTCAACAGACTAGGCTACTGTTTACATTTACCCTATTCAAACAGCAATACATTGCCTCAATATAGGTTGAACAATTTACATTTCCCGTAATGTGTGTGTGTGTTTGTGAGATGAGAGTGTATTAAATGGAATGTCCAGACAGTAATTTATGTGTACAGAAATAAAATAATGTATTTTTATTATCTATACACAACAAAATAATTAAATAACAAAAGAAAACAAAACGGCATGAGGGAAGGAGTGCAGGGGTGAAATCCAAAACAGATAGTGAGAACTCATCTTTAATCGTCTTCGTGGCGAACCACACATAAACAAAAAAAAGACAAAACAAATGTTAGTGTTTTCAAAAAATCCCGCTGCACCAAACTAGTCTCTCCCTCCACCCGTTACTCCGCCTATTTTACTTTCGGACCAACCCCTTCATCGTGTCTAACCACTTTAAAGAAGTATGATCTGTGATGAGTACAAAAGGTCGTCCCAGAAGATAGTATTTTAAAGATTCCACTGCCCATTTCACTGCCAGGCATTCTTTCTCCATTACCGAATACCTTTGTTCTCTGGGCAGTAACTTCCGACTGATGTATAGTATCGGGTGTTCTATACCATCTCTCTCCAGGGACAGAACCGCCCCCAGACGAGTCTGCGATGCATCTGTCTGCAGGACGAACTCTCGGCTGAAATCCGGGCTTATTAATGCTGGGGCCTGACTCAAATTAGTTTTAATAGATTCAAAGGCTGTCTGACACTCTGCACTCCACTTAATTTTATTTGGAGCGTTCTTTTTAGTGAGATCAGTGAGAGGGGCGGCTATAGTGGAAAAGTTTGGAATAAAGCGGCGGTAATAACCAGCCAATCCCAACAATGATCTCACCTGGGTTTTCGTGGTAGGTACTGGTGAATCCAACAAAGCTTGGACTTTTGAAACCAACGGTTTCACTCTACCCTTACCCATTATGAAACCTAAATATTTAGTTTCTTCTTTTCCAATAGCGCACTTTGCCATGTTCGCTGTCAGCCCCGCCCTCCTCAGAGACTGTAAGAACTATAAATGACTACATCATCGATATACGCAGCTGCATACTCTCGATGAGGTTGTAAAACCTTGTACATTAGTCTCTGAAAAGTAGTAGGCGCTCCATGAAGTCTGAACGGCATAGTACAAAATTGAAAAAGACCCTCTGGGGTTGAAAATGCCGTTTTCTCACGAGAGGCTTTCGTTAATGGAATTTGCCAATATCCTTTCGTCATATCCAGAGTTGAAATAAACCGAGCCCTCCCCAGCTTGTCTAAGAGTTCATCTACTCGAGGCATGGGATATGCATCAAACTTGGAGATAGCATTCACCCTCCTAAAATCGATACATAATCGTAGTGACCCATCTGGCTTGTCTATTGGTACTATTGGGCTACACCACTCGCTTCGAGAAGGTTCAATTATCCCAAGTTTCAACATACACTCCACCTCCCTTCGAACAGAATCTCTCCGACTCTCTGGAATGCGATACGGTCTCTGTCTAACTCTTAGACCTGGCGGAGTGATAATAGCATGTTCGATCAAATGCGTTCTTCCAGGCACGTTAGAAAACACGTCACTGAACATATTAATTAGATTGCTTACCTCTTCACGCTGATCAGGAGTTAATTGTTCCACCATCGCGACCTCAATTGCTGACTCTGGCTCAATTGAGGGTCCAAAATCCTCTCGCTCCTGTACAGGAAATATAAAATGTACTTCCCGTTCTTTTCACGGTTTCAGGAGATTAACATGATAAATTTGACTTTCTTTCCGACACCCAGGCTGTCGGATCTCATAATTGACTTTACCAATTGCTCGAATAACCTGAAAGGGACCCTGCCATTTAGCAAACAACTTAGATTCCGATGAGGGCAACAATAACAACACTTTATCTCCAGGTCGAAAGTTCCGAATTCTTGCATTTTTATTGTAGCTTTGTTGTTGCTTCTGCTGTGCCGCTTTGAGATTGTCATGTGCCAATCGACCGACTAATTCTAAGCGATCGCGTAACTGCAGCACATATTTTACTACATTTTTAGACTCCTTTGACTGTTCTTCCCAGCCTTCTCTTATGAGATCCAAGATACCCCGTGGCTGCCGACCGTACAAGAGCTCAAACGGGGAAAACCCCGTTCAGGATTGTGTTACCTCGCGAACTGCAAAGAGCAAGTAGGGAAGCAGTTTAGCCAAATTGCATTTTTCTTGATCTACAAAGCGGTGCAACATATTTTTCAAAGTCTGATTAAATCGTTCAACAAGCCCATCCGTTTGAGGATGAAAAACTGAGGTTCTAATTGAACGGATTTTCAATCATTTATATAGTTGCTGAATACAGTCTGACATAAAATTAGTGCCCTGATCAGTGAGAATTTCTTTCGGGATTCCCACCCTAGAGAATATTTTTACCAATTCATTCGCTACAGCTACTGCATTCATAGAGCGTAAGGGAACAGCTTCTGGATATCTCGTTGCGTAGTCCACTACTACTAAAATATACCGATATCCTGACTCTGTTCCCTCCAGAGGGCCTACTAAATCTACACCAATCCTTTCAAACGGTACCCCAATAATTGGAAGTGGAACCAGAGGTGCGGGGCGAACTGACTTAGGGGCAGCTAATTGACATTCAGGACACTCCGATACATACTTCCGCACAAGACCATAAACCCCAGGCCAAAAAAACCGGGCCAGAATTCGTTCCTGAGTCTTTTCAGTTCCCAAATGACCTGAAAATGGAATGTCATGCGCCAATCTCATGACTTCTGACTGAAAAGGCCTAGGAACCAATAACTGTTTTACGAGCTGTCCCGTCCCGGGAGCCCGGGTTATTCTATATAATAAGTGCCCAGATACAGAAAAATGCGGAAATACCACCGGTTGTCCTTCCTGCATATCCTTCCCCTCGATATATCTAACCTGTTTCCAAGCATACTGTAACGTGGGATCATTTTGTTGTTCATATCCCAAGTCAATATCTCGGTCCCAATGGTTAGGTACACAGAGAGGAGTGTCTTTTATTACATGACCTTCCACCTCAGTAACCTCGCAGCCCCGGTTACACTGAATACCTACTCCCTTTCCTTGCCGTTTAAGCGATTGGTTTACTTTTGTGTCAGACCCCTCCCCTTGTCGTCTCAGAGTTCCCTCATATTTTTCCACCCGACGCTCTCTTTTTGTTTTTCTTGGGCGGATTTTAGGGTTAAACAGATCGGATTGCAACGGAAAAATCTCGCCAATTGTTTTCTCCTGTTGCTTTAATTGTCCCCTGGTAGAAACTAAGACCATTTCCCGACCTAAAATACGATCAAAAAACGGCCAGTCTCTTCCCAGGAGAACAGGGTATGGTAAACATTGCGCTACAGCCACTTTAACGTAAGCTGAATAATCACCTACAATAAGTCTAACTTTAGTGGTGGGATAAACCCGAGTTTCTCCATGAATACAGGAGATAGCCACTTTACCCTGTGGCTCCCAGGCTACCCCATCCAAGAGAGCTTGCCGAATCAATGTTTGTGCACACCCAGAGTCCGCAAATGCGTAAGTACTCTTTCCCCCGACCTGTACTCTTAACTGATAAGGGCCCTCCCGACATTCCCCAGTGTTCCTACCTGTTACTGCTGACCAGGATCTTGTCGCCAGGTCCACCTTCATTACTGGACAATTCCTGGCAATGTGTCCAGGCTCATTACATCGGTAGCACACTTGGTTAGGAGGCATCAACAGAGTTAATCTGACCTGCGAGTCCGCGACCGGCAGGTTAGGGGGATTCTCTCTCGCCCAGGATGGGGCTAACCTCGACCTCCATGGTCTGAAGGTCTGGTTACCCCCTCTGGGCTTCATTGGTTGGTTGGTCCGAGTTAGTTTAGGGGCAGGAGTGGGGTCTGACCCGATGCCTTCGTTTGCGTCTTCGTAGGCCTCCGCCAGGAGGATGGCATCCTCGAGAGTGGTAGGTCTATTCCTCTTAATCCACTCTCGATTCCCTGGCGGTAGTATAGACGCAAACTGTTCTATAACTATTTTCTGCACCAGTTCTTGAGGCGTATGTTCTTCTGGCCACAGCCACCGGGTGCACTGATCTAAAAGATATTGTCCCTCAACCTGGGGCCGCATCCCCTTGGACAGCTGGTATTCCTGAAAATGGCGCAGGTATGTTTCCTCCGTGATCCCGAGGCGTGAGAGAATGGCTTCTTTTACTTTAACATAGTCCCCTGCATCCGTGGCCGTCAGGGCTCGATACGCTGCCTGAGCTTCTCCTGTCAGGCAGGATGCCAATTTCATGGCCCCGTGTTCCCTAGGCCACTCTGCAGCCTCTGCCACTCTCTTAAAAGTAATCAAGAAAGCCTCAGGATCATCTTTCGAGGTCATAAATCTGAAGCATTGGCTAAGCTGCAATCATCCGGGCAACGGCTCTCTCTGATGTTGATATTGATAGTTTTTCCACCAGCTGTCCAAAGAACTGGGCGAGCTGTTCCTGGCGCCGTGTCTCTCTCTCCTCTCGCTTCTCCTCCTGCTCCCTAAACATTGACAAAACTGTAGCTGGATCCATTTTCACTTCTGACACCACGTGTGAGGCGAGAGTGTATTAAATGGAATGTCCAGACAGTAATTTATGTGTACAGAAATAAAATAATTTATTTTTATTATCTATACACAACAAAATAATTAAATAACAAAGGAAAATAAAATGGCGTGAGGGAAGGAGTGCAGGGGTGAAATCCCAAAACAGATAGTGAGAACTAGTCTTTAATCATCTTCGTGGCGAACCATACATAAACAAAAAAAAGACAAAAGAAATGTTAGTGTTTTCAAAAAATCCCTCTGCACCAAACTAGTCTCTCCCTCCACCCGTTACTCCGCCTATTTTACTTTCGGACCCACCCCGAACACAGTAGTACGTTCCCTTTAGTATGTAATGTCCCGCCTCTGTAGTCAGTGGAACACCAATCCCCAACTGACAAGTGTCCTTATCTTTCACTTGACTCCAGTGGCTGGAATTTACATACGCGTACTTCCGCCCCTCACCAAGGTGCCGCCCCTCAAAAAGATGACTTTTGCCATGGTCACGAGATCTTGGTAAGGGAAGTCCCGAGTTGGATTGATGCCATCTACTGTCGGGAGGCTGAATCACAGACCGAAATCCCTTTGGCTCATCACAGTGTTATTATCCATTAAGTGAAAAAAAAAAAAGTGATAGCTGAAACAAAACTTTGGAAACGTGAAAGAACATTAATTTATCAAAAGTGCTCATCCGTTTGATGTGAAGATATCAAAAACACAAGCCAAGTTTCAAGAAACCATTGGGACAGCCTTGCCCAGCAAAAAGCAAATAGGCACAACTCTAAAAGCGGCGGGGGTCAAGGTTGGCTTGTGTTCTTAATGCAAGTTCGATCCGCTTTTATTGTGCCTGGAAAACTGAAGCCATAGAAGGGCATGCAGTCTCTGGCAAGCACAGTAAACAATGGTATTTTATGCAGGAGCATGCTCTGAATAATTGTGAGTCCACAGGGATGACTCAGCCCCATCTATGGGGGATTGGTTACAATCTCCAGATATCTCTTACAAATATAATGAATATCTGGAGTATACAGGCAACCTATAACAGTATCAGAGTTACCCGATTGTATTCTACTCCTGTTCTCATTGGAACTGTTTTTATACAGAAAGAAAGAATGATATTTGTGTTTTAAAAATAATCAAACTGTTTTTCTGCATGGCTCACCTGAACTCATCTGTATCACACACAACAAGTAGGTCTGCAGAAATGCAAAATACAGGGAAAACAAATTGATTCTGCTCTCGTGTTAGAAATCATGTTTCGGTTTGTTATTTTTGCACATGAAATGAATCAGTATATTAGGACTTTTATTAAACAGCATAAGAACATACAAGCAGTGATCATTTCGATGCTCCCTGGCATATGTAAGACCATGGCTTTTTGTTATTGCTGTATATTAAACATGATTACTCTGATTGCTTCAACCAGGTTCTTGTCATTTAGAGCCCACAATAAAGGACCCGTTGTGGGTGTTTAGAGGATTACTAAGACCTCATCAGAAGTTTATACCAGCGCAAAAAAAGATGTATTTATCTTCTTATTTCCAAACTGGGGTGCCTTATGCTGGGAATTAAACATAAACAAAATACCTGACTGTAGAAAATCACAGACAGAGGGGAAAAAGCAACTCCTTGGATAAATCTAGGTCTGTAGTCAGTTTGTATCTTTATTACTGCATATTCATGTTTCAAAAGTCAGCAAGCAACAATATTTACGCGTTTCAACAATTTGTCTTCATCAGAACATTGTAAAAGGCATGTGTTTCAAACATTTAAATACCTATTTATATACAGCTGTAGTCAAAAGTTTACATACCCCAATGGAAATTTATAATTTCTACAAAATTCTCAAAAACAAATAATTATAGGAAAAATCTTTTGTAGCAAAAATTTTGCATTTGTGTATGAGGAAAAAAGTTACAAGAAACAGTGTCTAAAATGATTTATTTTGGCAATTTTTTTATCATTATCCCCAGGCAAAGCTAGACAAATTAAATTATATTTAACTCAATTTAGTTTTCTGTTAAAATGTTTAATATTCACAATCTATGCTGCTAACTCAAATACATTTTATGAACCCTTTATGTAGGGGAAAAAAAACTTGCCAAGCGTTATCACAATCTGTTACGTGCCCTAAACGAGAAAGAAATAAAGATTATTAGAACCTGCAATTTAAAGGAATTATTCACATACATATTTTAGGAAATTTAAACTTGCATTCATATTTTGTGAGAGTACAACTTACCTGAACCGCAGCCTGAAGTCTGAGAAAGATGTCTTTGACTGGGATTTGAAAGTCATTTCTCTGGAGAGACTCTCAAGCAGGAGAGGTTCATTACGCGCACATTATATTTTGAAATGATGAGCATCAAACACCAGCTGTCAGCGACCGTATTGCTATTATTATTATTATTATTATTATTATTATTATTATTATTATTATTATTATTATTATTATTATTAGCAGCAGCTACGGTCGCAGACTTTAAAAATAGCATTGAACACAGATCCTCTTTTAGTGGGTGTACCAGCAGAGAAAAAATCAAAGAGAAAATGAAGGCTTTGCTAGAGTTGGGCCACAACAGATCGCTAATGCCAAGTATAACGATGGTAATGAGTGCCTCCCAGTACTGGCCCCATGAAGAGTCGCCAAAGGCCAGTTCTGGCCTGATGGCACTGGCTATCTGGGTTGCCACTCTCTCTCATTGTTTCTTTAGGGAAAAGCCAGGCCCTACTTTCCAAAAAAATTTAAATACATTGGGGGTCATGTGTCAAGCGATATGTATCATGACACTTTTGGCAAGTTAAGGCCATGTTAGCACAGCCAAAATGCGCTCCGCCGCTCATTAGCCATGCATTTTAAGGCTTGTCAAGCCTTAATTATATGCATGTGGAAATTGTAGGTGGGGCTCATTTATAAATTAAGTCTTTGATATTACAAATGAGATTTATGAAGCTACAGAGCTGCTGCGCTGGCCCTATAAAGGCCCAGAAATAAATTCGATTTCAAATTGGTCATATTTGGGCACAAAGAAAAAATCAGAAAGCAGCAGATGGGAAGGAGCGTTACTGCAGCAGCCCTAACCTTCCTGAGCAGCCAAGAACAGAGGGAGAGTGTTGAGAAGAAGGGAGTCTATTTAGGGTCTTACCCTTTCTGGTCTCCCTGAGGATGATAGCTCGTTACCAGCTATTTCACTATGTAGAATTTTTTTAATTCTTCCAAAAATAAACTTGGTTCATTAATTTATCCTTTTCTTTTTGTATATTTGTTTTTTTTTTCCATCATGAAATAATATAAAGTCAAGATACTTAGTAAAGACGGGCCATTTCTGCCTCTCTAGATGAGCTACCCAGACATTAGTGGGTTAAAACCTGTCTATTTTATTTAAAACAGAGTAGCCCAATTTGAGCTGTCATTTGTGCCTCTCCGAATCACCTACCTATTGTTCAATTGAAGTAGCCCATTTGGAGGGGAGACTGTATTTTTCAGGTTAGTCTGTTAATCTGTGCTAACACTAGCCACATTTGAGAACCAGCAGAGCTCATTTAAGCATACAAATGAGGTAGTTTATGGCATACCTCATTAATTTTGGGCCAGTCAATACATTCGGGATGGGGTAAAAGATCTTGATACATGTTTATAATCACATATTGTCCTGTTCACTTATCCTATCCCAGGGATTTATTGTTCAAACTGAGAAGTCTGAAGTGACGGTTATACGTTTAAGGGTAATTTAGAATGTAGAAAGTGTGTTTTTTTTAAAGATTTATGTGTTGGGAAGACAATATATAGACAGATAAATTCATCTTTAAAATACATTGTACATCAAAACAAAGTACTTCTACTGGTTATAAATATCCTATTGCAAGAGAAAGAGACGGTTTTCAGATCTGATGTAGATTTTATACAGAGCTGTCAAGTTACTTATCATTCTTGATAAACATTGTATAAAGTGTGCTTTTGATGTTTATTTTCACATTGCTCCTAAGTGCTGCAGTTGGAACTCAAGGAGAAGAAATGTCTCCTGACAACACATTGCCATGGCAGCAGTGACTTTGAAAAAACAGTTTGATAAATAAATATGAGTGGTAATGGAACCCAACTTTCTGGCAAATGTGGCTTTATAAACCCCATAAATGTGCACAGTGGCTGGCCAGCTTTCCTATAGGCAAATTATTATGTATGTTAGAGTTAATGTTTGAATTTTAACCATGCCTTTGACTATGTTTTGTCTCTAATCCGTCTTAAACATAACATTGATGGTTCAGGCATTCAGGTGGCAGGACTCAAAGGCTGTGTTACTTATTGAACCACTAAGACCCGGGTATCAAAACCAGGATGCCCGTGGAGTAGGAAATAAGCTGACCGCGCAAGCGCAGTAGTGCAAAAGCAGGCAAAGAAAGGCGGGGCAACAGTTTGATTGAAGGGGAGGTTCACTGCATGGTTTTTTTTTTTAATCTGACTGTTTTTTTTTTTTTTGCAAGACTATGTGTTGCTGTATGTTCGGGCCGCTATCTTTTTGTTTGAACTTTTAAAATGCGTGATTGACGACTCTTTATATGGGAAATTGTTTTAAACCCCTGTCTTTTTATATTTCTATAACATCGTTGTCAATCAGATGTAGTTTACGTGTGATCGTGGAGATTTATTTATATATTAAATGATTTTACACGTCAAAATGTTGTCAATATCTAATCAAAATTAAAATTTCTCAGTAATATAATCTATTGACGTGCTGCATCCATAATATTCATATGACAAGGTCATATTTTTACATTATTCATACAGCTGTTACTTTACTATAGTTTAGACCTGACAAAATGTAGGCCTACCACTGTCAGTTAAAAATAAAATAAAATAAATAGTATATACAGTACATTGTTTTGTCATTAACATTTATTATTATACATACAATTCTGATTATTTGAAAAAGGTTCTAGGTTTAGGGTTGTCATTTTTAAATTGGGATAGGGTGAAGAAAATTAACCACAAATAGCCAGACGAAAGGTTTTTTTTTAGAAAGGACTTGTGTTGTGTACTATTGTAGTTCAAGACAATCAACATAAACATATACAGTGAGGGAGAGAGATCATACAGTATATCTGTGTATATGTACATGATTTTAAATCGTGATGAATCACTTTATTTCAATATACTGTGTCTCTTTCTCGTTATATGTCTTACATGATTGTTACACTACAGGAATTTAACATTTTTAAATTCATGCTGATATACAGTAGTCTACATATACTGTATGATCTCTCTTTCTTAAAATAGCTGTCTTGGTTGGTTTTGGACTACATGGGTTTAGCAGAGATGTTAAATCTTTAGTTTTTATCTAATTCATGTATTGTTTCTTCCCAAACTTGTAATTGAAATACACGCATGCTGATAACCAGTCTCCTGTTCATTTCCTGTCCTAATTATACAAAAGTACTGTATGTCAAATAAATTAAACAGCAAAGAGCAAAATACAAAATAATAATAATAATAATAATAATAATAATAATAATAATAATAATAATAATAATAATAATAATAATAATAATTACGGTCTAAGCAACATTTTTCAAGTACATTATGTGATTGATAGTTAGTGATCGCAGCGTGGAGATTAATTTTTTCCATGACTGAAACTCACGCTTTAACTTTTGGGAAATCGCTCGCATACCTGTCCATACAGCAGTGCTTCCCAAAACAAGAAACCTCCAGAAATGCAAAATAATGTTAAATATGTAACACATTTTGCAATCAGAAATACATATTAATATCACAGGATACTTACAAATTTAATTTTAAATTATGCATTTGTTGCTAATATATATTACAGCAATATTCACATTCCCTTATCTAGCATCATCCTGTCAAATATATCCGATCTACTTATTAATATAAGTATACACAATTCATTTTAAAATATTTATTTTGTGTTAGACTAATATATCTGATCTACAGCCATACTCACATTCTTTTATCTAGCGTCCTACTGTCGAAGATCTCCAGTCTACTCATTTCTATGAATTATGCTTACAGAATTCAATTTAAATTATTTATTGTTTGTTAATATATCCAATCAGCTTATTTCCTAGGGTTTGATTCACTTATTTCCCAGCCTAAGCTCGTAGACATTATAAACAATGGAACCTCCCCTTTAAATTCTAGAGCTTGATCTACTTATTTCCTAGGACACCGGTATAACTTAACTGCATAAATTATCCCTCTTCAAAATGACAATCTTGTGGGGATTGTAGATATCTTTACAAAGATATCGCCACACTTTTGCATTTTTAATTTTTCTGGGGTTGTTGGGAAGGACATATTGTGACATGATGTTGGCTGTAGAATTCTGATGTCAATACTTATAATAATCTTTATTTTTATATAGTGCCTTCTTCATACAAAATATGAGACTAGGGTATGTGAACTATGCATCAGCTGTAGAGTCACAAGAACATCTCACCCGAAAAACAGAGCAGGGACTCAAACCGGGGACTGTCAGGTTACAAGCCTGTTTATTTAACTAGTGGACCACACAGCTTCCTAGAATTATGACTATGGCATCTGTTCTTATGGCTTTGTTCAACCCATGAATGACTATTACATTAAAGTAGTTGAATTTTTAAATGAATATAATCTTCATCTACTAAAAAAAAACATGTCATTATTGTTCACATTTTCCACCAACCAACTCTGTCTGGACTGAAGCCAGTACACTGAGCCATAACGAATCTTTTTCCACAGCTTCAGCTCCCTCCCACACTTCTCTAACTTCTGAAAGTTCATCTGTGCTTCTTAAATAATTGTGTAGAAGTAACAGGTTTGCCAAATCCTTTGGATTCTCTTGCCATATGTTCCACCAGATTCCCAGTGTCTTTCTTACTTATTCATTTTTTTAGATTTCCACGTTACTTTTTGTTTGACCTGAAAGACCAAGCAATAAAAGAACATACTTTTGAGAGAGAAAATTACACTCCTCTAACCCAGCTGTACATTTTACCAGTCAGTTATTTTCATTCATCTTCATTTAGGGTATATTCTAGTTCTCTCTTTCTCTTTTTGAAAGCAGGGAGTTTTTGTTCAGTTGTAATATAGATCACCTGGCCATGTTTTTAAGAGATATAAATCATATTTGTAGTAATGGGAATTTGGCCTTGTTTGAAAATCAACGCAGAAACAAATTCAAAGTATTCAAAGATCAAACAACATTACATTTATTGTTTGTGCTCTATTATGTAGACACAGTTATGACAGATGAAATAAAATCAAATATAGGACATATTTACTTTAAAGTGACATCACATTTTACAAATCTTCTAAGGCCCCTGTAATTTTTACAGTCTATGAGTTCTTTAATGACTTGATAACAGATACCCCATACATCAGCTTCTTCTACTTTGTCAGTAGCAATGAGATTTCTCTATATCTACCACTGTACTGGGAGAAAGACATGAACAACTGTATCTTCACTGATTTCACAGGGTCTGGTCCACTGTACAGTGGTTAAGCTGACAGCATTTTTGACTTCCATATTAGAAATCTAATCACAGTTCGTCCATTCTCAGAATTAGTAACCTTCCCTTCATAGTTGTATTATATGCAGAACTTGAAGATATGAAATGAGGAGATCTTTAATTTAACACCATGCCTTGTGACTGTGACTTAAAGAGCTTCTCCACACTATAAATCTTTACGAATTCATGTTTTCTCTGCTGCAAAATGTCAGTTTCATGGGAGGAAGCTAAATATTCTGAACATTCAGCCAAAATTAAATTATCTTTACTGCATCTGTGAATCTACATTAATATTTTCTTTACAGCAACACCATGAACGCTGTCCAGCTTCTCCAGCTGTCTTTGTTTAAATAATAAGAAAATATCAATAGATCATCAAACAGGATAAGAAGTATCATGGATAGTTTTATATACTCTTTACATCCATCACATGGCTATTACAATTAAGATGTAGGTGTATGTGTAGTTACATTGTTATTACAATATTATTACTACATACCTTCATATGTTACAGATGAAACAAAAGATGTATTTTCTGTTGCACAAAAGATGTATTTTTTGTTGTATTTTCTGTTGTACGCTAAGAAAATTGAGCAGAATTTAAAAAGTTTGCACACCACTGCTATAGAACTCAGGGGAGTGAAAGCATGCAGCTCACAGGACACCATTCATGGAATGCTCCAATGGCTGCTTGATACACGCATAGTGTTAGCATGGCAGTCCGGGTGTGATTTATTAAAGTGATGCATTCTTTTGTACTTCATCTTCTTATTACAATAGTTCAGTCCTTTAACTGCATGTCATGCCCTGGCTATTTGCAGGATAGTATGGTGCAATATCGCTTGTATCTTTCAACATCACACAGAACAGGATAAATCAGAAAAAAAAGTCATAAAAGAGGCATCTCAAAATATGTTTGTAGAATAATGTGCACCTGCTGTGTTCCCAGCCCATGCTAACAGGTCTGTTAGATTTGATAACCCAGGCAATTGTTAATCAGCTGACGGAGTCTGGTTTCTTTAAATGGAATGCACAGAACATCACACGATACTAAAAGCACTTATCTGGCAGCAATAATGAAATTATATTCAGATTCTATTGTTTTATCAATGTCTCTTAATCAGACCTTCATACAATTTGTAACAAGCTCCTAAACGGAGGTGATAGGTGTCAGCATCTCTAATCAGACTAGCAGACAGAGCTCTAGATCAAGCAGAGAGGAATGAACAAGGTATCAGATTTTAATGAATACCTCAAAGGGTATCCTGGAATGAAACTGATAACTCAATATTTAGATTCACCTCCTTTTGTTTAATATTACCATTAAAAACTATTTTCTGGATAATTAAAAAAGTACTAGACAGCCCAGAAATGTATATGTTTTCAGAATATTGTATTGTTTTTTTTTTTTTAATTAAGATTATATTTAGAAAACTAAACAGTGGGTTACCAAGTTTTCCTAGGACACACCATAATTATCTGTGACTAGATGCATCATATAATCCTATGTTAATGAATACCCTGCCTTAATAGGCCTATTGAAAAATACTGTAATGCATGACTATATGGGTTCTGACAGGTCAGCAGTGAGAAGAACCAGGAATAAATAAATAAATAAATAATTGTAATAATAATCCCTCTTTGATACTTTTGTTTTTTTTACAAATTAATCCCTGTGCGTTATCAAATCATTTTTTTCATTTTATGTTCTAAGTTACATAAGAACATACACTATAAAGACATTTCCCTAGCTTTAGTGGCAGCAAAGTCCTTTATCAAATCTGAGTATTCTAAATTCTTGGCAACTACGCTCCACAGTATGGCCATATCTGACCCTTTTTTAGTCATTGTTGAGCATATTGATCAATCCGCCCCCCTGCCCCAATTAGTTTTTGGTGTTTTGTGTTACAGTAAACATTAAACCAAATTTGCACCCCTGAGAGGTTTGCGTGCATGTAACGAACACACTAAATCTCACGGCACATTAAATCTCAGGGTAGTCCGGTCGAAAGCGGGGACCCTAAAGGTTGAGGGCCCTAGGAGGCCGCCTCGCTCGCCTTGCCTTGAGGCCAGTTCTGAGTACTGTATCCATTAAAGAAACTAACTTAAGGGATGTTTAAAGGACAACGAATGTTTGATAACTGTGGCAGTGAGGGCTGTAGTGGTGACGTCAGACCAGGAAATGAAACCAAAACACAGAACGTACGAGGCTAACTGAGTCACAATGGCACCTCAGTTAAGGCTCCAGCCACGCAATTTCTTTGGATGGGACTTTATCCCCATTCACATCAGCTACACTTGAGATTGGCTTTTTCACCAGTATAAAATAATAAATAACAGTAGTTAGTAATAGTAATAGTAGTGGTCCACTATGAAAAGGCGCTATATAAAAATAAAATATTATTATTATTATTATTTATTATTATTATTATTATTATTATTATTATTATTATTACTACTACTACTACTAATAATAATAATAATAATAATAATAATAATAATAATAATAATAATAATAATAATAACAATCATACAGAAATTAATATCCATGTTCAGTGCATTTTCCCATGCAAAGCTGTGGGGGCGATGCTGCTAAACTGTGGTTGAGCTTGAAATTGTTAAGAAGGATTGACTTAGACCACAGAAGAAGAAAGCAGGTGTTGGTTTTCTTTGGCTGGTTTTCAGAAAGTTACATTATTGCTGAGGGGACTTAGCAGTTGAGGGATAATAACAACATATTCAAAGCTAAGCAAAGTCAAAGCTCCCTTCATTGAAGCCATTAAGTGGTGTTAGGTGTGTGGAGTGATACGCTTCTACTGAAGCAGGTGAGCAGGCTGCTGACAGCAGTTGTGCTTGATTGGCTGTAGTAGTTAAATATTTACTTATACCCTCTCAGCCAATCAGAGAGCAGTATTTCTATCATTTTATAGAACTGAAGTTTTATGTCATGTGCCAGAAGTTATAAAACCATTCTGAGCATTATAATGGTATCCAATCAAACCAAAAACCTGTTCATTCTGATTGCACAGATGGCCTTAAATGGATGCTCACAATTTAATGAGATTTGTTATCTCTGTGGGCCCTCTCAACACACCTAGTCTGATTTGAATCCAAGGCTGTGAATCAATAAAGTGCTCCCTGGTTTACTGATTTCCAATGGCATGACAGTGATGTGTAGCATTAATTCCCTCATTGTAACTAGATCAATTCATAATGTAAACGTGAATGCCATTATCGATGCTCTCTGTTACTTTGAGGATATTTAGACATGGATTGTTTCTGAAAGGTTCAAGTTCGCCTAATGATAAGAATTAAAATAGGTTAGTTCCAGAATGGCCTAAAAATATATATTATTATTATTATTATTATTATTATTATTATTATTATTATTATTATTATTATTATTATTATTGTTGTTGTTAATTTCATAAAGCAAATAGAACGTTTAAAAGCCAAAACAGAAAGTGATTTGCTGTTTGAGTACACAAAGTAAAATTTTTAGGCTTGCTTACATAATTAGTTATGAAAGGAACTTCACAGTTTGATCACTATTTAAATATAAATTGCACCCTTCACACTGACAGCCTTGTCTGTCTGATTGAGAAGAAGAATTGCATTTGGGAGCAGAGGCCTTGCTCATTAATAATTCATTGGACATTCTGTTGGCTCTTAGCCACACAGTAACTGACTGGCAGCAGCTGGACTGTCTCTAGGCTGGCATCATTGAGTGTCACTCATGTCTTAAATATGTTAACATTTTGGTTTGCAATTCAATGGGGCCATAGGAGCATGAGTTGAGATCTCAAGTCTAAGCCCTTCATATTCCTGGCGCTCACTTTGATGTTGAACTGGGTACTCCACAGGGGTACAGCAGGTGTAATCCTCTTTTCCCTCGTCATTTTTTTCTTATTCAGAAAGATAATGTATAAATAATTGACACATTTCCAATTATAAAAATAAAAAGCCTTTCCCAAACTTTCTGGTGAACCAGCAATGTGTGAAACAGCAATGTTTGAACCAGCAGTGTCTAAATCAGAAGTGTCTGAATGAACCAGAAGTGTCAAGAATGAAGCAGCAGTGTCTGAATGAACCAGCAGTGTCTGAATGAACCAGCAGTGTCTGAATGAAGCAGCAGTGTCTGAATGAACCAGCAGTGTCTGAATGAACCAGCAGTGTCTGAATGAACCAGCAGTGTCTGAATGAAGCAGCAGTGTCTGAATGAACCAGCAGTGTCTGAATGAACCAGCAGTGTCTGAATGAACCAGCAGTGTCTGAATGAACCAGCAGTGTTGAATGAAACAGCAGTGTCTGAATGAACCAGCAGTGTCTGAATGAAGCAGCAGTGTTGAATGAAGCAGCAGTGTTGAATGAAGCAGCAGTGTTGAATGAAGCAGCAGTGTTGAATGAAGCAGCAGTGTCTGAATGAAGCAGCAGTGTTGAATGAAGCAGCAGTGTCTGAATGAACCAGCAGTGTTGAATGAAGCAGCAGTGTCTGAATGAAGCAGCAGTGTTGAATGAACCAGCAGTTGTGAATGAACCAGCAGTGTCTGAATGAAGCAGTGTTGAATGAAGCAGCAGTGTTGAATGAATGCAGCAGTGTTGAATGAAGCAGCAGTGTTGAATGAAGCAGCAGTGTTGAATGAATGAAGCAGCAGTGTCTGAATGAAGCAGCAGTGTTGAATGAAGCAGCAGTGTTGAATGAAGCAGCAGTGTTGAATGAAGCAGCAGTGCCTGAATGAAGCAGCAGTGTTGAATGAAGCAGCAGTGTCTGAATGAAGCAGCAGTGTTGAATGAAGCAGCAGTGTCTGAATGAAGCAGCAGTGTTGAATGAAGCAGCAGTGTGAATGAAGCAGCATGAATGAAGCAGCAGTGTCTGAATGAAGCAGCAGTGTTGAATGAAGCAGCAGTGTCTGAATGAAGCAGCAGTGTCTGAATGAAGCAGCAGTGTTGAATGAAGCAGCAGTGTCTGAATGAAGCAGCAGTGTTGAATGAAGCAGCAGTGTCTGAATGAAGCAGCAGTGTCTGAATGAAGCAGCAGTGTTGAATGAAGCAGCAGTGTCTGAATGAAGCAGCAGTGTTGAATGAAGCAGCAGTGTCTGAATGCAGCATGAATGCAGCAGTGTCTGAATGAAGCAGCAGTGTCTGAATGAAGCAGCAGTGTCTGAATGAAGCAGCAGTGTCTGAATGAAGCAGCAGTGTCTGAATGAAGCAGCAGTGTCTGAATGAAGCAGCAGTGTCTGAATGAAGCAGCAGTGTCTGAATGAACCAGCAGTGTCTGAATGAAGCAGCAGTGTTGAATGAAGCAGCAGTGTTGAATGAAGCAGCAGTGTCTGAATGAAGCAGCAGTGTTGAATGAAGCAGCAGTGTCTGAATGAAGCAGCAGTGTTGAATGAAGCAGCAGTGTTGAATGAAGCAGCAGTGTTGAATGAAGCAGCAGTGTTGAATGAAGCAGCAGTGTTGAATGAAGCAGCAGTGAAGCAGCAGTGTTGAATGAAGCAGCAGTGTCTGAATGAAGCAGCAGTGTTGAATGAAGCAGCAGTGTTGAATGAAGCAGCAGTGTCTGAATGAAGCAGCAGTGTTGAATGAAGCAGCAGTGTCTGAATGAAGCAGCAGTGTTGAATGAACCAGCAGTGTCTGAATGAAGCAGCAGTGTCTGAATGAAGCAGCAGTGTCTGAATGAAGCAGCAGTGTCTGAATGAAGCAGCAGTGTCTGAATGAAGCAGCAGTGTCTGAATGAAGCAGCAGTGTTGAATGAAGCAGCAGTGTCTGAATGAAGCAGCAGTGTCTGAATGAAGCAGCAGTGTCTGAATGAAGCAGCAGTGTCTGAATGAAGCAGCAGTGTTGAATGAAGCAGCAGAAGCAGCAGTGTCTGAATGAAGCAGCAGTGTCTGAATGAAGCAGCAGTGTTGAATGAAGCAGCAGTGTCTGAATGAAGCAGCAGTGTTGAATGAAGCAGCAGTGTCTGAATGAAGCAGCAGTGTTGAATGAAGCAGCAGTGTTGAATGAAGCAGCAGTGTTGAATGAAGCAGCAGTGTTGAATGAAGCAGCAGTGTCTGAATGAAGCAGCAGTGTTGAATGAAGCAGCAGTGTCTGAATGAAGCAGCATGAATGAAGCAGCAGTGTTGAATGAAGCAGCAGTGTTGAATGAAGCAGCAGTGTTGAATGAAGCAGCAGTGTTGAATGCAGCAGTGTTGAATGAAGCAGCAGTGTTGAATGAAGCAGCAGTGTTGAATGAAGCAGCAGTGTCTGAATGAAGCAGCAGTGTTGAATGAAGCAGCAGTGTTGAATGAAGCAGCAGTGTTGAATGAAGCAGCAGTGTTGAATGAAGCAGCAGTGTCTGAATGAAGCAGCAGTGTTGAATGAAGCAGCAGTGTCTGAATGAAGCAGCAGTGTGAATGAATGAAGCAGCAGTGTTGAATGAAGCAGCAGTGTCTGAATGAAGCAGCAGTGTCTGAATGAAGCAGCAGTGTTGAATGAAGCAGCAGTGTCTGAATGAAGCAGCAGTGTCTGAATGAATCAGCAGTGTCTGAATGAAGCAGCAGTGTCTGAATGCAGCAGTGTCTGAATGTGCAGCAGTGTTGAATGAACCAGCAATGTCTGAATGAAGCAGCAGTGTGAAAGAAGCAGCAGTGTTGAATGAAGCAGCAGTGTCTGAATGAAAGCAGCAGTGTCTGAATGAAGCAGCAGTGTTGAATGAAGCAGCAGTGTCTGAATGAAGCAGCAGTGTTGAATGAAGCAGCAGTGTCTGAATGAAGCAGCAGTGTTGAATGAAGCAGCAGTGTCTGAATGAAGCAGCAGTGTCTGAATGAAGCAGCAGTGTCTGAATGAAGCAGCAGTGTTGAATGAAGCAGCAGTGTCTGAATGAACCAGCAGTGTCTGAACCAGCAATGTCTGAATGAAGCAGCAGTGTTGAATGAAGCAGCAGTGTCTGAATAAAGCAGCAGTGTCTGAATGAAGCAGCAGTGTTGAATGAAGCAGCAGTGTCTGAATGAAGCAGCAGTGTCTGAATGAAGCAGCAGTGTGTTGAATGAAGCAGCAGTGTCTGAATGAAGCAGCAGTGTTGAATGAAGCAGCAGTGTCTGAATGAAGCAGCAGTGTTGAATGAAGCAGCAGTGTCTGAATGAAGCAGCAGTGTTGAATGAAGCAGCAGTGTTGAATGAAGCAGCAGTGTTGAATGAAGCAGCAGTGTTGAATGAAGCAGCAGTGTTGAATGAAGCAGCAGTGTCTGAATGAAGCAGCAGTGTTGAATGAAGCAGCAGTGTTGAATGAAGCAGCAGTGTTGAATGAAGCAGCAGTGTTGAATGAAGCAGCAGTGTCTGAATGAAGCAGCAGTGTCTGAATGAAGCAGCAGTGTTGAATGAAGCAGCAGTGTCTGAATGAAGCAGCAGTGTTGAATGAAGCAGCAGTGAATGAAGCAGCTGAATGAAGCAGCAGTGTGAATGAAGCAGCAGTGTCAGAATGAAGCAGCAGTGTCTGAATGAAGCAGCAGTGTTGAATGAAGCAGCAGTGTTGAATGAAGCAGCAGTGTTGAATGAAGCAGCAGTGTCTGAATGAAGCAGCAGTGTTGAATGAAGCAGCAGTGTTGAATGAAGCAGCAGTGTTGAATGAAGCAGCAGTGTCTGAATGAAGCAGCAGTGTTGAATGAAGCAGCAGCAGTGTCTGAATGAAGCAGCAGTGTTGAATGAAGCAGCAGTGTGAATGAAGCTGAATGAAGCAGCAGTGTTGAATGAAGCAGCAGTGTTGAATGAAGCAGCAGTGTTGAATGAAGCAGCAGTGTTGAATGAAGCAGCAGTGTTGAATGAAGCAGCAGTGTTGAATGAAGCAGCAGTGTTGAATGCAAGTGTTGAATGAAGCAGCAGTGTCTGAATGAAGCAGCAGTGTTGAATGAAGCAGCAGTGTCTGAATGCAGCAGTGTTGAATGAAGCAGCAGTGTTGAATGAAGCAGCAGTGTTGAATGAAGCAGCAGTGTCTGAATGAAGCAGCAGTGTGAATCTGAATGAAGCAGCAGTGTTGAATGAAGCAGCAGTGTTGAATGAAGCAGCAGTGTTGAATGAAGCAGCAGTGTTGAATGAAGCAGCAGTGTTGAATGAAGCAGCAGTGTCTGAATGAAGCAGCAGTGTTGAATGAAGCAGCAGTGTTGAATGAAGCAGCAGTGTTGAATGAAGCAGCAGTGTTGAATGAAGCAGCAGTGTTGAATGAAGCAGCAGTGTTGAATGAAGCAGCAGTGTCTGAATGAAGCAGCAGTGTTGAATGAAGCAGCAGTGTCTGAATGAAGCAGCAGTGTTGAATGAAGCAGCAGTGTTGAATGAAGCAGCAGTGTTGAATGAAGCAGCAGCAGTGTTGAATGAATGAAGCAGCAGTGTTGAATGAAGCAGCAGTGTCTGAATGAAGCAGCAGTGTTGAATGAAGCAGCAGTGTCTGAATGAAGCAGCAGTGTCTGAATGAACCAGCAGTGTCTGAATGAAGCAGCAGTGTTGAATGAAGCAGCAGTGTCTGAATGAAGCAGCAGTGTTGAATGAAGCAGCAGTGTCTGAATGAAGCAGCAGTGTCTGAATGAAGCAGCAGTGTTGAATGAAGCAGCAGTGTTGAATGAAGCAGCAGTGTTGAATGAAGCAGCAGTGTTGAATGAAGCAGCAGTGTTGAATGAAGCAGCAGTGTTGAATGAAGCAGCAGTGTTGAATGAAGCAGCAGTGTTGAATGAAGCAGCAGTGTTGAATGAAGCAGCAGTGTCTGAATGAAGCAGCAGTGTTGAATGAAGCAGCAGTGTCTGAATGAAGCAGCAGTGTCTGAATGAAGCAGCAGTGTTGAATGAAGCAGCAGTTGAATGAAGCAGCAGTGTTGAATGAAGCAGCAGTGTTGAATGAAGCAGCAGTGTTGAATGAAGCAGCAGTGTTGAATGAAGCAGCAGTGTCTGAATGAAGCAGCAGTGTTGAATGAAGCAGCAGTGTCTGAATGAAGCAGCAGTGTTGAATGAAGCAGCAGTGTTGAATGAAGCAGCAGTGTTGAATGAAGCAGCAGTGTCTGAATGAAGCAGCAGTGTTGAATGAAGCAGCAGTGTTGAATGAAGCAGCAGTGTTGAATGAAGCAGCAGTGTTGAATGAAGCAGCAGTGTGAAGCAGCAGTGTCTGAATGAACCAGCAGTGTTGAATGAAGCAGCAGTGTTGAATGAAGCAGCAGTGTTGAATGAAGCAGCAGTGTTGAATGAAGCAGCAGTTGAATGAAGCAGCAGTGTTGAATGAAGCAGCAGTGTTGAATGAAGCAGCAGTGTTGAATGAAGCAGCAGTGTTGAATGAAGCAGCAGTGTTGAATGAAGCAGCAGTGTTGAATGAAGCAGCAGTGTCTGAATGAAGCAGCAGTGTCTGAATGAAGCAGCAGTGTCTGAATGAAGCAGCAGTGTTGAATGAAGCAGCAGTGTTGAATGAAGCAGCAGTGTTGAATGAAGCAGCAGTGTTGAATGAAGCAGCAGTGTCTGAATGAAGCCAGCAGTGTCTGAATGAAGCAGCAGTGTCTGAATGAAGCAGCAGTGTTGAATGAAGCAGCAGTGTCTGAATGAAGCAGCAGTGTGAATGAAGTTGAATGAAGCAGCAGTGTTGAATGAAGCAGCAGTGTCTGAATGAAGCAGCAGCAGTGTCTGAATGAAGCAGCAGTGTTGAATGAAGCAGCAGTGTTGAATGAAGCAGCAGTGTCTGAATGAAGCAGCAGTGTTGAATGCAAGTTGAATGAAGCAGCAGTGTTGAATGAAGCAGCAGTGTTGAATGAAGCAGCAGTGTGAATGAAGCAGCAGTGTTGAATGAAGCAGCAGTGTCTGAATGAAGCAGCAGTGTTGAATGAAGCAGCAGTGTCTGAATGAAGCAGCAGTGTTGAATGAAGCAGCAGTGTTGAATGAAGCAGCAGTGTCTGAATGAAGCAGCAGTGTTGAATGAAGCAGCAGTGTCTGAATGAACCAGCAGTGTTGAATGAAGCAGCAGTGTTGAATGAAGCAGCAGTGTTGAATGAAGCAGCAGTGTCTGAATGAAGCAGCAGTGTTGAATGAAGCAGCAGTGTTGAATGAAGCAGCAGTGTGACTGAATGAAGCAGCAGTGTTGAATGAAGCAGCAGTGTTGAATGAAGCAGCAGTGTCTGAATGAAGCAGCAGTGTTGAATGAAGCAGCAGTGTCTGAATGAAGCAGCAGTGTTGAATGAAGCAGCAGTGTCTGAATGAAGCAGCAGTGTTGAATGAAGCAGCAGTGTCAGTGTGAATGAAGCAGCAGTGTTGAATGAAGCAGCAGTGTTGAATGAAGCAGCAGTGTCTGAATGAAGCAGCAGTGTTGAATGAAGCAGCAGTGTTTGAATGAAGCAGCAGTGTTGAATGAAGCAGCAGTGTTGAATGAAGCAGCAGTGTTGAATGAAGCAGCAGTGTCTGAATGAAGCAGCAGTGTCTGAATGAAGCAGCAGTGTTGAATGAAGCAGCAGTGTGAAGCAGCAGTGTTGAATGAAGCAGCAGTGTCTGAATGAAGCAGCAGTGTTGAATGAAGCAGCAGTGTCTGAATGAAGCAGCAGTGTGAATGAAGCAGCAGTGTTTGAATGAAGCAGCAGTGTCTGAATGAAGCAGCAGTGTTGAATGAAGCAGCAGTGTTGAATGAAGCAGCAGTGTCTGAATGAAGCAGCAGTGTTGAATGAAGCAGCAGTGTTGAATGAAGCAGCAGTGTTGAATGAAGCAGCAGTGTTGAATGAAGCAGCAGTGTCTGAATGAACCAGCAGTGTCTGAATGAAGCAGCAGTGTTGAATGAAGCAGCAGTGTCTGAATGAAGCAGCAGTGTTGAATGAAGCAGCAGTGTTGAATGAAGCAGCAGTGTTGAATGAAGCAGCAGTGAATGAAGCTGAATGAAGCAGCAGTGTCTGAATGAAGTCTGAATGAAGAAGCAGCAGCAGTGTTGAATGAAGCAGCAGTGTTGAATGAAGCAGCAGTGTCTGAATGAAGCAGCAGTGTTGAATGAAGCAGCAGTGTCTGAATGAAGCAGCAGTGTCTGAATGAAGCAGCAGTGTCTGAATGAAGCAGCAGTGTCTGAATGAAGCAGCAGTGTTGAATGAAGCAGCAGTGTTGAATGAAGCAGCAGTGTCTTGAATGAAGCAGCAGTGTTGAATGAAGCAGCAGTGTTGAATGAAGCAGCAGTGTCTGAATGAAGCAGCAGTGTTGAATGAAGCAGCAGTGTTGAATGAAGCAGCAGTGTCTGAATGAAGCAGCAGTGTTGAATGAAGCAGCAGTGTCTGAATGAAGCAGCAGTGTTGAATGAAGCAGCAGTGTCTGAATGAAGCAGCAGTGTTGAATGAAGCAGCAGTGTTGAATGAAGCAGCAGTGTCTGAATGAAGCAGCAGTGTTGAATGAAGCAGCAGTGTCTGAATGAACCAGCAGTGTGAAGCAGCAGTGTCTGAATGAAGCAGCAGTGTTGAATGAAGCAGCAGTGTCTGAATGAAGCAGCAGTGTCTGAATGAAGCAGCAGTGTTGAATGAAGCAGCAGTGTTGAATGAAGCAGCAGTGTTGAATGAAGCAGCAGTGTTGAATGAAGCAGCAGTGTGTTGAATGAAGCAGCAGTGTTGAATGAAGCAGCAGTGTTGAATGAAGCAGCAGTGTCTGAATGAAGCAGCAGTGTCTGAATGAAGCAGCAGTGTTGAATGAAGCAGCAGTGTCTGAATGAAGCAGCAGTGTTGAATGAAGCAGCAGTGTCTGAATGAAGCAGCAGTGTTGAATGAAGCAGCAGTGTCTGAATGAAGCAGCAGTGTTGAATGAAGCAGCAGTGTTGAATGAAGCAGCAGTGTTGAATGAAGCAGCAGTGTGAAGCAGCTGAATGAAGCAGCAGTGTTGAATGAAGCAGCAGTGTTGAATGAAGCAGCAGTGTCTGAATGAAGCAGCAGTGTCTGAATGAAGCAGCAGTGTTGAATGAAGCAGCAGTGTCTGAATGAAGCAGCAGTGTTGAATGCAGCAGTGTCTGAATGAAGCAGCAGTGTTGAATGAATGAAGCAGCAGTGTGAAGCAGCTGAATGAAGCAGCAGTGTCTGAATGAAGCAGCAGTGTTGAATGAAGCAGCAGTGTCTGAATGAAGCAGCAGTGTTGAATGAAGCAGCAGTGTCTGAATGAAGCAGCAGTGTTGAATGAAGCAGCAGTGTTGAATGAAGCAGCAGTGTTGAATGAAGCAGCAGTGTTGAATGAAGCAGCAGTGTTGAATGAAGCAGCAGTGTTGAATGAAGCAGCAGTGTTGAATGAAGCAGCAGTGTTGAATGAAGCAGCAGTGTTGAATGAAGCAGCAGTGTTGAATGAAGCAGCAGTGTCTGAATGAAGCAGCAGTGTTGAATGAAGCAGCAGTGTCTGAATGAAGCAGCAGTGTTGAATGAAGCAGCAGTGTTGAATGAAGCAGCAGTGTCTGAATGAAGCAGCAGTGTCTGAATGAAGCAGCAGTGTCTGAATGAAGCAGCAGTGTTGAATGAAGCAGCAGTGTTGAATGAAGCAGCAGTGTTGAATGAAGCAGCAGTCTGAATGAAGCAGCAGTGTTGAATGAAGCAGCAGTGTTGAATGAAGCAGCAGTGTTGAATGAAGCAGCAGTGTTGAATGAAGCAGCAGTGTTGAATGAAGCAGCAGTGTTGAATGAAGCAGCAGTGTTGAATGAAGCAGCAGTGTGAAGCAGCAGTGTTGATGAAGCAGCAGTGTTGAATGAAGCAGCAGTGTTGAATGAAGCAGCAGTGTCTGAATGAAGCAGCAGTGTTGAATGAAGCAGCAGTGTCTGAATGAAGCAGCAGTGTTGAATGAAGCAGCAGTGTTGAATGAAGCAGCAGTGTCTGAATGAAGCAGCAGTGTTGAATGAAGCAGCAGTGTTGAATGAAGCAGCAGTGTTGAATGAAGCAGCAGTGTCTGAATGAAGCAGCAGTGTTGAATGAAGCAGCAGTGTTGAATGAAGCAGCAGTGTCTGAATGAAGCAGCAGTGTTGAATGAAGCAGCAGTGTCTGAATGAAGCAGCAGTGTTGAATGAAGCAGCAGTGTCTGAATGAAGCAGCAGTGTTGAATGAAGCAGCAGTGTTGAATGAAGCAGCAGTGTCTGAATGAAGCAGCAGTGTTGAATGAAGCAGCAGTGTCTGAATGAACCAGCAGTGTTGAATGAAGCAGCAGTGTCTGAATGAACCAGCAGTGTCTGAATGAAGCAGCAGTGTCTGAATGAAGCAGCAGTGTTGAATGAAGCAGCAGTGTTGAATGAAGCAGCAGTGTTGAATGAAGCAGCAGTGTCTGAATGAAGCAGCAGTGTTGAATGAAGCAGCAGTGTTGAATGAAGCAGCAGTGTTGAATGAAGCAGCAGTGTTGAATGAAGCAGCAGTGTTGAATGAAGCAGCAGTGTTGAATGAAGCAGCAGTGTGAAGCAGCAGTGTCTGAATGAAGCAGCAGTGTTGAATGAAGCAGCAGTGTTGAATGAAGCAGCAGTGTTGAATGAATGAATGAAGCAGCAGTGTTGAATGAAGCAGCAGTGTTGAATGAAGCAGCAGTGTTGAATGAAGCAGCAGTGTCTGAATGAAGCAGCAGTGTTGAATGAAGCAGCAGTGTCTGAATGAAGCAGCAGTGTTGAATGAAGCAGCAGTGTTGAATGAAGCAGCAGTGTCTGAATGAAGCAGCAGTGTCTGAATGAAGCAGCAGTGTTGAATGAAGCAGCAGTGTTGAATGAAGCAGCAGTGTTGAATGAAGCAGCAGTGTTGAATGAAGCAGCAGTGTTGAATGAAGCAGCAGTGTTGAATGAAGCAGCAGTGTCTGAATGAAGCAGCAGTGTTGAATGAAGCAGCAGTGTTGAATTGAATGAAGCAGCAGTGTTGAATGAAGCAGCAGTGTTGAATGCAGCAGTGTCTGAATGAAGCAGCAGTGTTGAATGAAGCAGCAGTGTCTGAATGAAGCAGCAGTGTTGAATGAAGCAGCAGTGTTGAATGAAGCAGCAGTGTTGAATGAAGCAGCAGTGTTGAATGAAGCAGCAGTGTTGAATGAAGCAGCAGTGTTGAATGAAGCAGCAGTGTTGAATGAAGCAGCAGTGTTGAATGAAGCAGCAGTGTTGAATGAAGCAGCAGTGTTGAATGAGCAGTGCTGAATGAAGCAGTGTTGAATGAAGCAGCAGTGTTGAATGAAGCAGCATGAATGAAGCAGCAGTGTTGAATGAAGCAGCAGTGTCTGAATGAAGCAGCAGTGTTGAATGAAGCAGCAGTGTCTGAATGAAGCAGCAGTGTCTGAATGAAGCAGCAGTGTTGAATGAAGCAGCAGTGTTGAATGAAGCAGCAGTGTTGAATGAAGCAGCAGTGTTGAATGAAGCAGCAGTGTCTGAATGAAGCAGCAGTGTTGAATGAAGCAGCAGTGTCTGAATGAAGCAGCAGTGTTGAAGAAGCAGCAGTGTTGAATGAAGCAGCAGTGTCTGAATGAAGCAGCAGTGTTGAATGAAGCAGCAGTGTCTGAATGAAGCAGCAGTGTTGAATGCAGTGTCTGAATGAAGCAGCAGTGTTGAATGAAGCAGCAGTGTCTGAATGAAGCAGCAGTGTCTGAATGAAGCAGCAGTGTGTTGAATGAAGCAGCAGTGTCTGAATGAAGCAGCAGTGTTGAATGAAGCAGCAGTGTCTGAATGAAGCAGCAGTGTTGAATGAAGCAGCAGTGTCTGAATGAAGCAGCAGTGTTGAATGAAGCAGCAGTGTCTGAATGAAGCAGCAGTGTCTGAATGAAGCAGCAGTGTTGAATGAAGCAGCAGTGTCTGAATGAACCAGCAGTGTCTGAATGAAGCAGCAGTGTTGAATGAACCAGCAGCAGTGAATGAAGCAGCAGTGTTGAATGAAGCAGCAGTGTTGAATGAAGCAGCAGTGTTGAATGAAGCAGCAGTGTTGAATGAAGCAGCAGTGTTGAATGAAGCAGCAGTGTTGAATGAAGCAGCAGTGTTGAATGAAGCAGCAGTGTTGAATGAAGCAGCAGTGTTGAATGAAGCAGCAGTGTTGAATGAAGCAGCAGTGTCTGAATGAAGCAGCAGTGTCTGAATGAAGCAGCAGTGTCTGAATGAAGCAGCAGTGTCTGAATGAAGCAGCAGTGTCTGAATGAAGCAGCAGTGTCTGAATGAAGCAGCAGTGTTGAATGAAGCAGCAGTGTCTGAATGAAGCAGCAGTGTGTTGAATGCAGTGTTGAATGAAGCAGCAGTGTCTGAATGAAGCAGCAGTGTGAATGCAGCATGAATGCAGCAGTGTCTGAATGAAGCAGCAGTGTTGAATGAAGCAGCAGTGTCTGAATGAAGCAGCAGTGTTGAATGAAGCAGCAGTGTCTGAATGAATGAAGCAGCAGTGTCTGAATGAAGCAGCAGTGTTGAATGAAGCAGCAGTGTCTGAATGAATCAGCAGTGTTGAATGAAGCAGCAGTGTCTGAATCAGCAGTGTCTGAATGAAGCAGCAGTGTTGAATGAAGCAGCAGTGTTGAATGAAGCAGCAGTGTCTGAATGAAGCAGCAGTGTCTGAATGAAGCAGCAGTGTTGAATGAAGCAGCAGTGTTGAATGAAGCAGCAGTGTTGAATGAAGCAGCAGTGTCTGAATGAAGCAGCAGTGTTGAATGAAGCAGCAGTGTTGTGAAGCAGCAGTGTTGAATGAAGCAGCAGTGTTGAATGCAAGTGTCTGAATGAAGCAGCAGTGTTGAATGAAACAGCAGTGTCTGAATGAAGCAGCAGTGTCTGAATGAAGCAGCAGTGTTGAATGAAGCAGCAGTGTCTGAATGAAGCAGCAGTGAATGAAGCAGCAGTGTGAATGAAGCAGTGTCTGAATGAAGCAGCAGTGTTGAATGAAGCAGCAGTGTTGAATGAAGCAGCAGTGTCTGAATGAAGCAGCAGTGTTGAATGAAGCAGCAGTGTCTGAATGAATGAAGCAGCAGTGTTGAATGAAGCAGTGTCTGAATGAAGCAGCAGTGTCTGAATGAAGCAGCAGTGTCTGAATGAAGCAGCAGTGTCTGAATGAAGCAGCAGTGTTGAATGAAGCAGCAGTGTCTGAATGAAGCAGCAGTGTTGAATGAATGAAGCAGCAGTGTTGAATGAAGCAGCAGTGTCTGAATGAAGCAGCAGTGTCTGAATGAAGCAGCAGTGTTGAATGAAGCAGCAGTGTCTGAATGAAGCAGCAGTGTCTGAATGAACCAGCAGTGCAGTGTCTGAATGAAGCAGCAGTGTTGAATGAATGAAGCAGCAGTGTCTGAATGAAGCAGCAGTGTCTGAATGAAGCAGCAGTGTTGAATGAAGCAGCAGTGAATGAAGCAGCAGTGTCTGAATGAACCAGCAGTGTCTGAATGAAGCAGCAGTGTCTGAATGAAGCAGCAGTGTCTGAATGAAGCAGCAGCAGTGTTGAATGAAGCAGCAGTGTTGAATGAAGCAGCAGTGTTGAATGAAGCAGCAGTGTTGAATGAAGCAGCAGTGTTTAATGAAGCAGCAGTGAATGAAGCAGCAGTGTTGAATGAAGCAGCAGTGTTGAATGAAGCAGCAGTGTTGAATGAAGCAGCAGTGTTGAATGAAGCAGCAGTGTCTGAATGAAGCAGCAGTGTCTGAATGAAGCAGCAGTGTTGAATGAAGCAGCAGTGTTGAATGAAGCAGCAGTGTTGAATGAAGCAGCAGTGTCTGAATGAAGCAGAATGAAGCAGCAGTGTCTGAATGAAGCAGCAGTGTTGAATGAATGAAGCAGCAGTGTCTGAATGAAGCAGCAGTGTTGAATGAAGCAGCAGTGTTGAATGAAGCAGCAGTGAATGAAGCAGCAGTGTCTGAATGAAGCAGCAGTGTTTGAATGAATGTTGAATGAAGCAGCAGTTGTTGAATGAAGCAGCAGTGTTGAATGAAGCAGCAGTGTCTGAATGAAGCAGCAGTGTCTGAATGAAGCAGCAGTGTTGAATGAATGTTGAATGAAGCAGCAGTGTTGAATGAAGCAGCAGTGTTGAATGAAGCAGCAGTGTCGGCAGTGAATGAAGCAGCAGTGTCTGAATGAAGCAGCAGTGTTGAATGAAGCAGCAGTGTCTGAATGAACCAGCAGTGTCTGAATGAAGCAGCAGTGTTGAATGAAGCAGCAGTGTCTGAATGAACCAGCAGTGTTGAATGAAGCAGCAGTGTTTGAATGAAGCAGCAGTGAATGAACCAGCAGTGTCTGAATGAAGCAGCAGTGTCTGAATGAAGCAGCAGTGTCTGAATGAAGCAGCAGTGTTGAATGAAGCAGCAGTGTTGAATGAAGCAGCAGTGTCTGAATGAAGCAGCAGTGTTGAATGAATGTTGAATGAAGCAGCAGTGTTGAATGAAGCAGCAGTGAATGAAGCAGCAGTGTTGAATGAAGCAGCAGTGTTGAATGAAGCAGCAGTGTCTGAATGAAGCAGCAGTGTCTGAATGAAGCAGCAGTGTTGAATGAAGCAGCAGTGTCTGAATGAAGCAGCAGTGTTGAATGAAGCAGCAGTGTTGAAGCAGCAGTGTTGAATGAAGCAGCAGTGTTGAATGAAGCAGCAGTGTTGAATGAAGCAGCAGTGTTGAATGAAGCAGCAGTGTTGAATGAAGCAGCAGTGTTGAATGAAGCAGCAGTGTTGAATGAAGCAGCAGTGTTGAATGAAGCAGCAGTGTTGAATGAAGCAGCAGTGTCTGAATGAAGCAGCAGTGTTGAATGAAGCAGCAGTGTTGAATGAAGCAGCAGTGTTGAATGAAGCAGCAGTGTCTGAATGAAGCAGCAGTGTTGAATGAAGCAGCAGTGTCTGAATGAAGCAGCAGTGTCTGAATGAAGCAGCAGTGTTGAATGAAGCAGCAGTGTTGAATGAAGCAGCAGTGTCTGAATGAACCAGCAGTGTTGAATGAAGCAGCAGTGTCTGAATGAACCAGCAGTGTTGAATGAAGCAGCAGTGTCTGAATCAGCAGTGTCTGAATGAAGCAGCAGTGTCTGAATGAACCAGCAGTGTCTGAATGAAGCAGCAGTGTTGAATGAAGCAGCAGTGTTGAATGAAGCAGCAGTGTGAAGCAGCAGTGTTGAATGAAGCAGCAGTGTTGAATGAAGCAGCAAGTGTTGAATGAAGCAGCAGTGTCTGAATGAACCAGCAGTGTTGAATGAAGCAGCAGTGTTTAATGAAGCAGAATGAACCAGCAGTGTTGAATGAAGCAGCAGTGTCTGAATGAAGCAGCAGTGTTGAATGAAGCAGCAGTGTCTGAATGAAGCAGCAGTGTCTGAATGAAGCAGCAGTGTTGAATGAAGCAGCAGTGTCTGAATGAAGCAGCAGTGTTGAATGAAGCAGCAGTGTCTGAATGAAGCAGCAGTGTCTGAATGAAGCAGCAGTGTCTGAATGAAGCAGCAGTGTCTGAATGAAGCAGCAGTGTTGAATGAAGCAGCAGTGTTGAATGAAGCAGCAGTGTTGAATGATGAATGAAGCAGCAGTGTTGAATGAATGAATGCAGCAGTGTTGAATGAAGCAGCAGTGTCTGAATGAAGCAGCAGTGTTGAATGAAGCAGCAGTGTTGAATGAAGCAGCAGTGTTGAATGAAGCAGCAGTGTCTGAATGAAGCAGCAGTGTTGAATGAATGAAGCAGCAGTGTTGAATGAAGCAGCAGTGTCTGAATGAACCAGCAGTGTTGAATGAAGCAGCAGTGTCTGAATGAAGCAGCAGTGTCTGAATGTTGAATTAAGCAGCAGTGTTGAATGAAGCAGCAGTGTTTGAATGAAGCAGCAGTGTTGAATGAAGCAGCAGTGTCTGAATGAAGCAGCAGTGTTGAATGAAGCAGCAGTGTTGAATGAAGCAGCAGTGTTGAATGAAGCAGCAGTGTTGAATGAATGAAGCAGCAGTGTTGAATGAAGCAGCAGTGTTGAATGAAGCAGCAGTGTTGAATGAAGCAGCAGTGTTGAATGAAGCAGCAGTGTTGAATGAAGCAGCAGTGTCTGAATGAAGCAATGAAGCAGCAGTGTTGAATGAAGCAGCAGTGTTGAGAAGCAGCAGTGTCTGAATGAAGCAGCAGTGTCTGAATGAAGCAGCAGTGTTGAATGAAGCAGCAGTGTTGAATGAAGCAGCAGTGTCTGAATGAATGAAGCAGTGTCTGAATGCAATGAAGCAGCAGTGTCTGAATGAAGCAGCAGTGTTGAATGAAGCAGCAGTGTCTGAATGAAGCAGCAGTGCAGTGTTGAATGAAGCAGCAGTGAATGAAGCAGCAGTGTTGAATGAAGCAGCAGTGTCTGAATGAAGCAGCAGTGTTGAATGAAGCAGCAGTGTCTGAATGAAGCAGCAGTGTTGAATGAAGCAGCAGTGTTGAATGAAGCAGCAGTGTTGAATGAAGCAGCAGTGTTGAATGAAGCAGCAGTGTTGAATGAAGCAGCAGTGTTGAATGAAGCAGCAGTGTCTGAATGAATGAAGCAGCAGTGTCTGAATGAATGAAGCAGCAGTGTTGAATGAATGTTGAATGAAGCAGCAGTGTTGAATGAAGCAGCAGTGTCTGAATGAAGCAGCAGTGTCTGAATGAAGCAGCAGTGTTGAATGAAGAATGATGAAGCAGCAGTGTTGAATGAAGTCAGTGAATGAAGCAGCAGTGTCTGAATGAAGCAGCAGTGTCTGAATGAAGCAGCAGTGTTGAATGAAGCAGCAGTGTCTGAATGAAGCAGCAGTGTTGAATGAAGCAGCAGTGTTGAATGAAGCAGCAGTGTTGAATGAAGCAGCAGTGCAGTGTTGAATGAAGCAGCAGTGTCTGAATGAACCAGCAGTGTTGAATGAAGCAGCAGTGTCTGAATGAAGCAGCAGTGTCTGAATGAAGCAGCAGTGTTGTTGAATGGAGCTGCAATGAAGCAGCAGCAGCAGTGTTGAATGAAGCTGAATGAAGCAGCAGTGTTTGAATGAATGAAGCAGCAGTGTTGAATGAAGCAGCAGTGTCTGAATGAAGCAGCAGTGTTGAATGAAGCAGCAGTGTTTGAATGAAGCAGCAGTGTTGAATGAAGCAGCAGTGAATGAAGCAGCAGTGTCTGAATGAAGCAGCAGTGTCTGAATGAATGAAGCAGCAGCAGTGTCTGAATGAAGCAGCAGTGTCTGAATGTTGAATGAAGCAGCAGTGTTGAATGAAGCAGCAGTGTCTGAATGAAGCAGCAGTGTTGAATGAAGCAGCAGTGTTGAATGAAGCAGCAGTGTCTGAATGAAGCAGCAGTGTCTGAATGAATGCAGCAGTGTTGAATGAAGCAGCAGTGTTGAATGAAGCAGCAGTGTCTGAATGAAGCAGCAGTGTTGAATGAAGCAGCAGTGTTGAATGAAGCAGCAGTGTTGAATGAAGCAGCAGTGTCTGAATGAAGCAGCAGTGTCTGAATGAAGCAGCAGTGTTGAATGAAGCTGAATGAACCAGCAGTGTCTGAATGAAGCAGCAGTGTCTGAATGAAGCAGCAGTGTTGAATGAAGCAGCAGTGTTGAATGAAGCAGCAGTGTTGAATGAAGCAGCAGTGTGAAGCAGCAGTGTTGAATGAAGCAGCAGTGTTGAATGAAGCAGCAGTGTCTGAATGAAGCAGCAGTGTTGAATGAAGCAGCAGTGTTGAATGAAGCAGCAGTGTTGAATGAAGCAGCAGTGTCTGAATGAAGCAGCAGTGTTGGAATGAAGCAGCAGTGTTGAATGAAGCAGCAGTGTTGAATGAAGCAGCAGTGTTGAATGAAGCAGCAGTGTTGAATGAACCAGCAGTGTCTGAATGAAGCAGCAGTGTTGAATGAAGCAGCAGTGTTGAATGAAGCAGCAGTGTTCTGAATGAAGCAGCAGTGTTGAATGAAGCAGCAGTGTTGAATGAAGCAGCAGTGTTGAATGAAGCAGCAGTGTTGAATGAAGCAGCAGTGTTGAATGAAGCAGCAGTGTTGAATGAAGCAGCAGTGTTGAATGAAGCAGCAGTGTTGAATGAAGCAGCAGTGTTGAATGAAGCAGCAGTGTTGAATGAAGCAGCAGTGTTGAATGAAGCAGCAGTGAATGAAGCAGCAGTGTCTGAATGAAGCAGCAGTGTTGAATGAAGCAGCAGTGTTGAATGAAGCAGCAGTGAATGAAGCAGCAGTGTTGAATGAAGCAGCAGTGTCTGAATGAAGCAGCAGTGTTGAATGAAGCAGCAGTGTCTGAATGAAGCAGCAGTGTTGAATGAAGCAGCAGTGTTGAATGAAGCAGTGTTGAATGAAGCAGTGTGTCTGAATGAAGCAGCAGTGTTGAATGAAGCAGCAGTGTCTGAATGAAGCAGCAGTGTCTGAATGAAGCAGCAGTGTTGAATGAAGCAGCAGTGTTGAATGAAGCAGCAGTGTTGAATGAAGCAGCAGTGTTTGAATGAATGCAGCAGTGTTGAATGAAGCAGCAGTGTTGAATGAAGCAGCAGTGTTGAATGAAGCAGCAGTGTTGAATGAAGCAGCAGTGTTGAATGAAGCAGCAGTGTTGAATGAAGCAGCAGTGTTGAATGAAGCAGCAGTGTTGAATGAAGCAGCAGTGTCTGAATGAAGCAGCAGTGTTGAATGAAGCAGCAGTGTTGAATGAAGCAGCAGTGTCTGAATGAAGCAGCAGTGTTGAATCAACCAGCAGTGTCTGAATGAAGCAGCAGTGTTGAATGAAGCAGCAGTGTTGAATGAAGCAGCAGTGTTGAATGAACCAGCAGTGCTTTGGTCACCTCAGGCCTTTCCTCAGGCATTACTTTTCTCACTGCCTTTGCTTTCAGTGAATGCTTGGCTTTTACTTTCAAGTTCCTGGGTAAGTTTATAAGCAGGATCTTTGAAAGTATCAGTAACTTTGCAAAACAGGAGAAACAACAGTGCTGCAGGAGTTCCCACCGGCAAAGACAAGAAAGACAAGAGGAAGAGAAACTGATCTAATTAAAGCAATTATTTCAAAAGGCCAGGAAATAAAAGAACATAATACAAGTTGTAAGAAGGTTGTATAGAAACGATAGAAAGAAAAAGAATCCATTATATTCATGAAATAAGAAAATAGTGAATTGCATTTTTTTTTTAAATAGAATGCAGCTGAATGGTTTATATTCTTTTATACAAATTGAAATGTTTTAAATGACTCTGTGTGGCTAAGCCAAATTTTATTTTAGATTTAAACATTTATGTTCCATACATTTGTAAAATACTTCATACACATTAGTTGATTGTTGTGGTTATTTCACTCATGAGGGCAAACAGACGTGGCTTACTTGGCTTTCCTCATTCGTGGAGCAGAGCTATCATCACGGGGTGGGGGAACTTTCATGTTAAAGTAGAAAAAAAGTAAAAAAGGGAAATGCTGTACATTCAAAACTATTGAAAAAGACTGAAAGGACATTTTCTTTCTAATGTCATTTTGTTCAGTATTTTGTTCTCAATATAAAATAAATTATTGCTAATACTGTATTTACTGCCAGCATGTGTCTTATAGTACAGTGCTGTATTTAAATATTTGTAAGTAACAGGAACAGTGTGCCCTGGACTGGATGGTTGGCAGTTCTTTCCAGGGTCAGTCGGAAGCTGGCCATACAAGAACGGAGCGGAGTAACAATACCAGAAGTCATCGCCTTAATATGGTAAGCAATGTGTCAATCATGGATTGAAGTATACGTGATTGCACTCGCTACTGAAGGGGGCGGGACTGAAGGTATATCAGGGGATGTGGCCTAGCGATCTGTTCCTTGTGTTATGGTTACGAACGGACCAACAAGGAAAACCAGTGTGCTAACCATGAGTGTTTGTTTGTTTTGTCACGTCTAGTAATTGTTTTGTTTGTCATTTTTAGATGGCTAAACTATCTGGGTGCTGTAGCGAGACTCCTGTAATAAACCCGGACTACACTTCACCCCTGTTCACCACTATATTACACCATCTGCATTTATTCTGGAGTTTGTGAACGTGCTGTATTTGTGTGTGTGTGTTTACTTTGTGCTTTATTATTTTGGGACTGAAATCCGGTTTATGAACGGAGTGATACATATTGCTGTGTAAAGCATGTTCTTTATTATTTAAGTGCTGCAGGCACATACCCCAGTCTATTAAAGCTGTTTTTCACTGTTTCTTTGTGTCCATTAAGCACCACATCACCTCTACACCTGTGCACTGCAAATCACTTTGTCACAGACTTTCATTAAAGGAAAGAAAGCCCCATATATGGAAGAAAATACAATTCTGTAATCTAATAGCCTTGAATAGATTACAAGCCAATGTAGATTTCAAGCTTGAAAAATATCTTGAAGGATTGAGTTACAGACAGCTGGAATGAGTTGCTGATAGAATTCCCTTGTGCAGTCAAGTGCAATGCAGCTTGGTATATTAATAAGGCAGAGTTTTGAAGAGTACTATAGGGTCTTAACAACTGTTTCATATCATTTTAGTTTACACTTTCAATATTTTTTAAGTGATTTTTTTTTTCTTGGTGTAAATTAAAGGTTGATACCTTAGGAGCATAGAGTCTCCAAGCATCACTGAATTATCTTGCTGCATATAAAAGTATTGCCCACTGAGGAGTTTGCTTCTTATCAAAGAAAAGGTTAGAGATCTTTCTCACAGGTTTCGAATAGTTCCCTCAAGACTGGACATTCACAAACTCTAGTTCTGATTGACCCTCCGTTGTCGCTATACTGTAGCATGACCTCTAAAAGGCTGCTGGCAGTGATCAGTGATTGCTGGTAAAACAAGGAGGATGCTGGGAGCGAACCAGCAACCATGCCCACCGCAAGAGAACACCTTAATCACTTTGCAAAAGAGACAGGTTCATCTGCATTAGTGCTTCTCATGCTTTTAATCTTTCATCTCATATCATTAACCCCGGAACACTGCTCTGACAATAGATTTATGAGAGAGGGATGTTTTTAAAGACTGATATAAAGGTTTAATATGCCTAACAAGGTAAGAAACAGAATATATTTCTTGGTTCCCTTCTGTCCTAGCTTTTATTGTGAGATTTCTTTACCTGCAGCTTGTTTTAAAGAGATTGTATCCCAAATGCTGAGCAGTACTATGATTTTACTGCATTTTGTGATATAAAATCTGAGATAAGCTTCAAGTGCTTTTACTTGCTCCACCTAATATGCATCCTTTAGTGAATGCATGCTTGTCAATTCTGAGGATTTACTGTAATCCACAAGTAACACATTTTGTCCCATGAAAGAGAGGTGATGCTACATCAAGTCAAAAGTTCAAGACAAGATTGGAGATAATCCGGACCAAATACATTTTATAGAAGCCGAGCGTGATTTACTAAAAATATATATTTTTAACTGTGGTTCAGTTTTCCCATGAAATGGGAATAGTAGACTTGACTCAGTGTCAGATCATCAAGGTGTCAAGTAGACTTCAGAGAGAAAGAGAGCAAACGGAAATGGATTTGAGATTTTTTTTCCCAGTGAAACACTGAAGGAAGCCAAATAAACAAATCTCACCCACTCACTGAGTAGACCTGCTCCTTGTGATAATATAATGTAGATACAGTTTAATGATGGGTTTGGGTTCTGGTTAGGGCTGACTGATGAAAATATCACATGGTTTCTCAAGAGCACACCTGAAAACAAGATAACGTTAGATACAACAATACAGAGAAGTGTGAACCATTCGTATTGATGGCATACCAACAGGATAAATAAGTAATTGAGGGCAGTGTAGATGTACATTATTTAAGATGTCAAGATAGAACAGAACTGTAGAACTTCCTGTTTTTCTATGTCTAGCTCAGTTTATTTTTAATCTGATTTATTATCCATCATCTTTGGTTCCTGCTGTTTTCTTCGCAGTCGCAAATACAATTTTAGGATTTATAAACGTATTCCCTGTGCAAAAATTCAGTGTGTTGGAACCGGGAGGCAGAGTGGGGCTAGCTCCATTAAAAAAAGAATTATCTTTTCAATTTCTAGTTTCTATCCATTTTTAGTGTGTATGAGGTTCACCTGTCAACAGTACATAGACAGGAAGCCTTGATAGTTATACATTATGAAACGGCTGGAAGTTCCACGATGCCTTTGCAGGATATGACTCTACAATAAAGGGAAACTGGAGCTGCCAGTGTCAGCTCTAACTGAATGCAAGTGCAGTATGGGTGGGCTGGGAATGACACTGATGGAATTGTGTGATGAGTGTATAAGGGAGGTAGCACCCGTAGTGAGAATGGAGAAAATGGGCAGAAAAGGCTGCCTTTCATATCATTTCTAGTTTCTATCCATTTTGACCATACTGCAGTATTTTGGCTCATTTAGTCTGGTGCATGATTTTCTGCTTCCCCCCCTTAATTGATAGTCGTTGTCTTAGAGCAGTGGTTCCCAGCCATAGGCGCTGACTTTATAATAATCTTTATATAGTGCCTTTCATAGTGGATGGCCATCACAAAGCGCTTTACAAGATATGAGACTAGAATGTGTGAGCTATGCATCAGCTGCAGAGTCACTTAAAACAACATCTCACCCCAAAGATGGAGCACAAGGAGGTTCAGTGACTTGCTCAGGATCACACACTAAGTCAGTGAACCGGGTACCTGCTGGTTACAAACCTGTTTCTTTAACCACTGGACCACACAGCCTCAATTTTCCAGGGGTGGGCCCCAAGATGGTGGACATGTGGAACGTTTCTTATTTGAGTAAAGTCATTAAACGCATTTCAATGTTTTAACAAAACTAGTGTCAACCAGGTAAGGATTTGTTCACCAGCATAAAATATTCACTGTAAATTGTCTATAATGCACTCTTTCAAAGATTAGCTGTTCTAAGAAAATACCTCCTCTTTGAAGAGCTACTTGTGTTAGATTGACATTTCATAAAATGCATTCTCCATTTTAATTGGTTAACAGTTCTTAATTACTGCAAGACAAGCAGAGTTAATTTGAGTGTCAAGAAAGCCAAAAGCCATTAAAAATACACTGACTAACATTAAAAAGAAGAAGATATATTATCAGATATAAATATGTAAATAAAGCCAGTAATCAGCCCTCGCGTTCCAAAGATGTATGAATTGACAAATCTATGGCAGCTGATCGTTAAACAAAAATGCAATAAGTTTGCAGACTCCAGGCTCTTTTAAAAATATGCACTTAACATGAAGAGATAAACAACTTCAAAAGAGTTTTTATATAAATCTAACTCTAACAGATTACCAGACTATGCTGCCATACTCTAATCCACCCACTTGAGATTTTAACACAGCTACAACTAAGGATGATTACAACAGCCTTCCATAATAAACACATTCTGAAAAGAACTAAAGAGAACTTCCTGATACGCAAAATACCCAGCAAACTCATTTGGATTCTTGAGGTTCGTTTTACTCATTTTAACTGCAGCACAATAATAAGTTACACCCCTTATGGAACAAACACATATTTTTAATATGTGATAGAAAAGTATGATCCTTATATTTTTCATATATAGAAATTGGCCCCTTTTTTATATATTTAAATATATAGGATATATTATATATATATATATATATATATATATATATATATATATATATATATATATATATATATATATATAAGAACATAAGAACATAAGAAAGTTTACAAACGAGAGGAGGCCATTCGGCCCATCTTGCTCGTTTGGTTGTTAGTAGCTTATTGATCCCAAAATCTCATCAAGCAGCTTCTTGAAGGATCCCAGGGTGTCAGCTTCAACAACATTACTGGGGAGTTGATTCCAGACCCTCACAATTCTCTGTGTAAAAAAGTGCCTCCTATTTTCTGTTCTGAATGCCCCTTTTTCTAATCTCCATTTGTGACCCCTGGTCCTTGTTTCTTTTTTCAGGCTGAAAAAGTCCCTTGGGTCGACACTGTCAATACCTTTTAGAATTTTGAATGCTTGAATTAGGTCGCCACGTAGTCTTCTTTGTTCAAGACTGAACAGATTCAATTCTTTTAGCCTGTCTGCATATGACATGCCTTTTAAGCCCGGAATAATTCTGGTCGCTCTTCTTTGCACTCTTTCTAGAGCAGCAATATCTTTTTTATAGCAAGGTGACCAGAACTGAACACAATATTCAAGATGAGGTCTTACTAATGCATTGTACAGTTTTAACATTACTTCCCTTGATTTAAATTCAACACTTTTCACAATGTATCCGAGCATCTTGTTAGCCTTTTTTATAGCTTCCCCACATTGTCTAGATGAAGACATTTCTGAGTCAACAAAAACTCCTAGGTCTTTTTCATAGATTCCTTCTCCAATTTCAATATCTCCCATATGATATTTATAATGTACATTTTTATTTCCTGCGTGCAGTACCTTACACTTTTCTCTATTAAATGTCATTTGCCATGTATCTGCCCAGTTCTGAATCTTGTCTAGATCATTTTGAATGACCTTTGCTGCTGCAACAGTGTTTGCCACTCCTCCTACTTTTGTGTCGTCTGCAAATTTAACAAGTTTGCTTACTATACCAGAATCTAAATCATTAATGTAGATTAGGAATAGCAGAGGACCTAATACTGATCCCTGTGGTACACCGCTGGTTACCACACTCCATTCTGAGGTTTTTCCTCTAATCAGTACTTTCTGTTTTCTACATGTTAACCACTCCCTAATCCATGTACATGTGTTTCCTTGAATCCCAACTGTGTTCAGTTTGAGAATTAATCTTTTGTGCGGGACTTTGTCAAAAGCTTTCTGGAAATCTAAATAAACCATGTCATATGCTTTGCAATTATCCATTATCGATGTTGCATCCTCAAAAAAATCAAGCAAGTTAGTTAGGCACGATCTCCCTTTCCTAAAACCATGTTGACTGTCTCCCAGTACCCTGTTACCATATAGGTAATTTTCCATTTTGGCTCTTATTATAGTTTCCATAAGTTTGCATATAATAGAAGTCAGGCTTACTGGTCTGTAGTTACCTGGTTCAGTTTTGTTTCCCTTTTTGTGGATCGGTATTACGTTTGCAATTTTCCAGTCTGTCGGTACCACCCCTGTGTCAAGAGACTGCTGCATGATCTTGGTTAGCGGTTTGTAAATTACTTCTTTCATTTCTTTGAGTACTACTGGGAGGATCTCATCCGGCCCAGGGGATTTGTTTATTTTAAGAGCTCCTAGTCCCTTTAACACTTCTGCCTCAGTTATGCTAAAGTTATTTAAAACTGGATAGGAACTGGATGACATGTGGGGCATGTTGTCAGTATCTTCCTTTGTAAAAACTTGTGAAAAGTAATCATTTAACATATTTGCTATTTTTTTTTCTTCCTCTACGATTTTGCCATTTGTATCTCTTAAACATTTAATCTCCTCTTTGAATGTTCTCTTGCTGTTGTAATATTGGAAAAACATTTTGGAATTGGTTTTAGCTCCCTTAGCAATGTTCATTTCTATTTCTCTCTTGGCCTTTCTAACTTCCTTTTTGACTTGCATTTGCAGTTCTGTGTACTCTTTCTGTGTACTTTCTTTTTGGTCCTTTTTTAATGCTCTGTAAAGTGCCTTTTTTCGCTGAATATTTTTTTTAATTGATCTATTAAACCATTTTGGCAATTTAGTTTTACATTTAGATTTGTCTACTTTAGGGATATAATTGTTTTGCGCCTCTAGTACTACATTTTTGAAGAACAACCATCCTTCTTCTGTGGGTGTTTTCTCTATTTTACTCCAATCTACTTCTGTTAGTCTCTGTTTCATACCTTCATAGTTTGCTTTTCTAAAATTGTAAACCTTAGCTTTAGTCTTTACTTTTGAGGATTTAAAAAACACTTCAAATGAGACCATGTTGTGGTCTGAGTTTGCCAGTGGTTCTCTGACCTCTGTTTTAGTTATTCTATCTTCGTTATTTGAAAAGACTAAATCAAGGCATGCCTCCCCTCTAGTTGGTGCCTTCACAAATTGTGTTAGGAAGCAGTCATTTGTCATTTCCACCATTTCTATTTCATCCTTCGCGCTACCCACCGGGTTTTCCCATTTTATTTGGGGGAAGTTGAAATCCCCCATTAGTATGGCTTCTCCTTTGCTACACACATTTCTAATGTCATTGTATAACAGATTATTGTGCTCACCGTCTGAATCTGGCGGTCTATAGCATGCTCCTATTATTATGCCTTTTGAATTTTTGTCTGTTATTCTGACCCATATTGATTCGGTTTTATTTTCTTTGTCCAGGTTTAACACCTGGGCTTCAAGACTGTTTCTTATGTATAGCGCTACCCCTCCTCCTCTTCTGTCCTGCCTGTCTTTCCTATACAGTGTATACCCACAAATATTATATTCGTCCCCATCACTCTCAGATAACCACGTTTCTGTAACACCTATCACATCATAGTTACCTGTTAGTGCAGTAGCTTCAAGTTCTAGAATTTTGTTTCTGATACTTCTAGCATTTAGATAAATACATTTAATGGTTGTCTTACCTGAGTTGTTGTTCTTGTTTTGATGCGGTCTCCCTTCTGTTTTTTTTTGTTGATTTCTCCCCCCTTCCTTTCTAGTTTAAATGCTTCCGAACCTGCTCGAGGATCTTTTCTCCAAGTAGACTAGTTCCCTTGTTATTTAAATGCAGTCCATCCCGTCTATACAGATAGTCCTCGTTGTAGAATGTGGTCCAATGATCAAGATAGGTGAAGCCTTCCCGTGTGCACCACGTCTTCAACCATTGGTTTTGATTTATTATTTCCAGCTGTCCATATGGTCCTTTGCAAGGTGCGGGTAGTATACCAGAAAATACCACAGTTTTGGTTTTCTCTTTTAATTTCCTTCCTAGCTCTCTGAATTTGTTTTGCAGGGATTTTGGTCTGTCTCTTCCAATGTTGTTTGTACCGATGTGGACGACTACTACCGGGTCGTCTCCTGTTCGTTCTAGGAGCCTGTCCACGTTTTCAGTGATGTGCTTGACCGAGGCTCCCGGAAGGCAGCACACTGTTGTAGTAAGGGGGTCCAAACTGCGAACTGAACTTGCTGTGTTTCTCAATATGGAGTCCCCAACAATCATGACCTCCCTTCTTTTTACTGTCTTGTCACCACTGTCAATAGGGTCCTGGATGTTGTTCCTTTCATTCTCTTGTTGTTGGTTCTGCTCATCAAAATTCTGAAGTGACTCAAATCTGTTGGTTGTTTTGATTTCTGGTGGTTGTGTTTGACGAAGTTTCTTTTTTTCCCTGCTTCTGCCTACCTGAACCCAGCTGTTCTGACCTTCTATCTCCCTGGTGGCTTTCAGTCTGTTAGGGGTGATGCAGACTTCCATGAATTGTGGGTGTGCCAGTTCCTCAAGATCCTGTTGCTGTCTCACTTCTTCCAGCTCCATTTCTAGCATGCTTACTAGTTTATGCAAATCCTGGATCGCGCGGCACTTTACGCACACTTGGTTTAGCTCCGCTGGGTTTTCTCGGATTTCCCACATCAAGCAGGTGTCACAGATTATTGGCTTGAAGACCATGTTGAGGGTTTTTTTTTTTTTTTTTTTTTTTTTTTTTTTTTTTATATATATATATATATACTGCTGTCTGTACAGTTCTTCTGGAGACTAAAATGTGGGGGTACAGTTCCATCACGTAGGTGCCGTGGAAGCTTCCTTGGCCTCCGGATGTGTGGTTCCAAATCCAGTTCAACTGCATCTTCACCTGTTTTTGTCCAAAACTCAGAGAATCCGTCGAAGATGACCTGCAGTTCTTTGAGTGTTTTAGTCATCAGTTCTGCTTGATGGAAGTGAAGTTTATGGCTCTGTGCTGCAGTATTAACTGTTTCAGCTCAAGAAAAAAAACACTGCAACATTTAATGCCGCATCCTGTCCCACCAGGTTCACAGTATGTTCTAAACAGTGATCGTACAGGGCTTGCAGTTCGTCTTCTTGAACAAGTGCTTGTAATCCCCGTCAACATCCAACAACATTGCCTGCACCATTGCAGCATTGTCCAAGGCACCTATCAATGGGAAAATCAAATGAAATCTTGTAGAAGAGTATAAAGTGCCTGCGAGGTGGTGTCTGACATGTTGTAAAAGCTGGAAAATCTTTGTCAAGATCATTCTTAACACCACGAACACATCCCGACACCTGCTCTCTAATCGAGATACCAGCAGTTTCATCCATAATTATGGAAAAATAACCTGCTTTGTAGATTTCTTCAATCACTGTACGCAGAACAACATGAGCCCTAATTGAAATCATGTCTTAACAATGTCATGAGAAATATATTTGTAGCTAGTGCGAGTCAGACAGGATTTTAAATCCTCTATGTCTTCTGCATGTAAAGCCAATAGCTGACTTAAACTGGACTCTTACTCTGTGTGCCCTGGTATTGCTAGCCCCTGGCAGCCAAGATGTAATACGGACAAGATCTTGATCAGAACCTGTGGCAGAGCAAAGCTCTGCCCTTTTTAAATTGGCAGGGATGGGGTTAATTTCCCCTACCTGCTTGGGTTTATTATGTTCAGGTGGCTGGGGTTTATTAGTTGATTAGGTTAATTAACGATCAATCAGCGCCCAGCCACCTGACATAAAAGGAGGCCTCTGCTTCTCATTTGAGAGAAGGGAGCTGAGGAAGCAGGTTGGTTGGTTGGTTGGTTGGTTGGTTGGTTGGTTGGTAGGTAGGTAGGTAGGTAGGTAGGTAGGTAGGTATGTATGTATCCAGTGAAGGCATTGCCCAGCCTGGAAATTGTTATTTTTGTAAGTTTTGCTTTTTGTCTTTCTTTTTGTGTTTAAATTGCTTTGTTTTGGCCCTTGTGCCCTTTCATTTTTGTTTTTATTTATAATAAAATAGTTATTTTTTTGAACTGCAGTCTGTCTCTGGGCCTCTTTCCACTCGCCAGCTGGCTGTTAATGATAAAGTAGATAATGGTTGTTTTTGTTCATCCACTGTGGTACCGTTGGTACAGGAAATAAGTTAGCTGGGAAATAAGTTAGCGTTTGCCTTTGAGCCTTTCTATGCATGTACTAATCTTAGACCTTAAAGCAAAGGTTAAACCATGGAGTTTTTCTGTCTGTGAACTTTAATTCAGAACAGACTGTTTTTGCAATCTTTCCAATATGTCTAGTAAATTGTTTTAATCTTAATTGTTGTCAGGATCTTTATTAAAAGCTACAGTATATGTGATAAAAAAATCAAAAACACGGCGTTGTAATATTAACATGTTTTTGTTATTTAATAGGTTAACTTTAGGCTACTTGGTTTACAAAGATTACATTTAATCGCTGGCTACTTTATATTAGATTTTCTTCGTACATGTACTTGTAATATATTTGCAAATAGTAGCAAAAGAAGTAAATACAATCCATGCATTATTTTGTATATGGGTTATGATATAAGCAGAAATAATTTCTCATTTGACGTGCAATTTATTTTTATGTGCAATTATATTTAAATGTAACAATAACAGTTTCTAATGACTATCTATTTAATAAGTTGTTAAGTTTAATTCCCAATTTACAAAGACGTGAATTGGTAATCGCCAAGGATATTTATATTAGGTTTTCTTCATACAAATAATACAGCGAAAGAGAAATCAATACGTGTGTAATTTATGTGTTGACACACTGTATCAGAAACCATTATGCATTTGTCTTGCGATTTATTTTGATGTGCAATTATATACTGCAGTGAAGCTGTCAGACAGTTTTAAAATGCCGGTCAAGCTATCAGACGCTAAACTGTATAGTTTCCCTGTTTCAAGCAGTGCAATTCTTCACTCCGAGAGAGTTAGAACTGCACTGGAATAAAACGAGCGATGAAATACACTTTCATACATTCTCAAATAATGAAATGCAGTATTTAATAAGTGCGAAATCTCACTAATAGCTTATTATAACACAGTCAAAGGACGATTCCATGTTGTTTAAATTAAGAACAGATGTTTTTGCAGCTTACTATTAACATGTATATGACCAAAAACATGTGTGTTTGTATCAGTGTACCAGTGTGTGTATATGATATATGTCTCGCACAACTATAACGACTGGTGAGTAGGGACTTTCATTGTAGAAGTGAAGATGACAGATTTGCACAGGGTACTATATTAAATTGGAGAGCTATCTGAATTATTCGTACAGTATTTGGTGCTGTGCGAGTACATCCACCATGTCAACTCGGATTACAGATGTTCATATGAACATGTGCTCGACACCTTTTTTTAAGGTAGGGATGTGGCAAGGTGCGCGCCCGGTTGTATATAAATGTGTATGTGCTTATTACTATCTTTCCGCTTCTCCTGGTGAGGGTCACAGCATTATTGTTATTATTGATGTTATTGTATATATGGAGTTGATGTTTTGGATCAGATGGGATGGAAGTATTCAGTGAAGGCTGGCTCCCGACGGTGGTCTGTTCTGTTTTACAATGTATTGGATCTAGCAGCCATCAACTCCTGGGTACTTTACACAGAATGCACAGAGAAGAATTTACCAAGGAGAGAATATATTTTACAGTTAGCACAGAAACTTCACAAGAAGCATTTGGAACAGGGGGAGCCTGCCAAGCGTGTACCCACAGCTGAAGCTGGAAACCCCGCTGAGAGCCGCAAGAGACGCCAATGCCAGGTTGGCAAGTGCAATAAAAATAAAACTTCGGACAGCTGTGCCCTCTGCAGAATGACGGTGTGGAGAAGTGCATTATCTGTGTTGTCTGTGAACAGCCTTAGACTCGGTAAAGGAATACCCTTTTGTCGAAAAAAAGAAATAAATTATACTTTTTGTATATAACTTGTGCTGTGCGTTTATCTACCTTGTTCAATTGCTTTTTCTCTTCTGATAACAAACCGATTGCTGTTAAGTAAAAAAAAAAAAAATGTTTTGCTATCATTCCAGTTTTATAAATATGTACAGTATGTTGTAAACCGACGTCTGTTCAGATGTTTATTTACATTTTCTTGTTTTGATTTGTAAAATAAATGTTCATATATATAATGCGCTTTGGTTGTTCAGAAAAACTAATTACATCCCACCGTCTCTCCTTTCATTATACTATTTACAATGTTTTGAATACAGCCGTCACAAAGACTGCTGCCGGGCTTCTAGGTATGAGCATATCTCCGCTCCTTCTAGTGTTAAGATTAGGACTGTTATTATTTCAGGACCAACCCGTGGATTAAAACAGAGCACTACACACCGCTGTATTGCCTGTTAACATTGTTATTATTTACTGTATCTGGGTCATCAGACCAATTGGATTTAAAAACAAAACGTCATTGCACCTGGATTATCGTTGTCTGTCTGTTCATTGATCACCGCTACATTCCAGCACCTGTACATAGTTAACCACTTTGCCACAGCCACACACGCCATTCGTTTAAAAAAGGAAGAAAATGAATAGAAAGCATGAGACGTTTTAGTAGTTGTTTACGGTGTCTAATGAAAGATCAAAGTTGTCTAACAGTTTCACACAGTATAGCACTGACTACTGACCACTAATTGAAATTCCAGTAGGTATATCAAGAATATATATGACAAATCTTGAGTTCTAATCAATTTGCACATGACTGTGTGTGTATATACAGTGGCTCTCAAAAGTATTCACCCCCCTTGAACTTTTTCACATTTTATTGTTACAACATGGCATCAAAATGGATTTAATTAGGGGTTTTTGCCACTGATCAACACAAAAAAAGTCCATAATGTCAAAGTGAAAAATAAAATCTACAAATTGTTCTAATTTGAGAGCCACTGTGTGTGTGTGTGTGTGTGTGTGTGTGTATATATATATATATATATATATATATAAAATCAGGGGTTTTAATCTATTAATCGTTTAATCATCCAGTCTATTAACCGACTAATCACAGCGGTTTGCAGGTGATGTGAAATTATATCGATCACGTGCTGTGCTGTGTCACACAACACCCAGTTAACCCTACACACACACACACACACACACACACACACACACACACACACACACGTTTGTATCAATGCATTATTTGAAACACAGTATGTGTGAACTGTGTTTTAAGATGAAATTTGATAATGATAATGTTGTTACATTTAAAAATGCAATTTAATGAAGACTTGAATATTTCTGCAGTTTCTTTATTTTTTCATGTTTGATTTATTTCAATTCTAAATAATGTGTATGCACAGTACCTAGATTGGTTCTTTTGTTTTGTGTTTGCGTATTGTGGAAGTAATTAGTTTCAGAGCCCCCTCAGTTTAGCCATCATTAATGTTTTCATTTTCAAATGAATCTGAATAAAATGACTTTACAGAAGTTGCAGCACCACAGGAGCGATACACTAATCTATTATAAAACCCCAGGGAACAAAGCATTAAAAGTGGCATTTGAGCAGCAAAGAAATAATTATCTGAGATTCATATTAAATGTCATGGTTCTCTTTAATTGGATTGTTGTTATTCACAACTTGTAGGATTTATTTACAGACTACAAAGTGTGCCTTTTTTTAGTCATGTAAAGTTACAGGGTGAGGACTTTGATAAACCTGCTCCTTAGAGAACATGGAGTATGAGTACTGCACATGTGAAAAAAAAAAAAAAAACATTATTTATATTACATTATTTAAAAAAATAAATAAATAATTGCAAAACTATCAAAAACTTCTACATAATTATTCCATTACTCTGCCTGGGTGATGCTCAATAAGAGTTATTCATATCCTGAAAACTATCTCAAATCTTTGTTATCCACCTGAATAGAGCAGCGCTCTCTGAAAGCCTGGGTAAAGTGGTTCGTTGCTGTGTCAGGATTAGAGTGTATTTTTTCCCAGATGGCACAGAGGAATACTGTAATCTTCCCTGTGCTCTTATTTAGACTGGCATTTCAACCCCTTCTTTCTGACTGGTGTGGGGATATTGAATAACATGATCCTTCAATCGGTCTTTGTGCTGAAGCCAGGCCGCTGGCACAGGAAAGGCACAATTCAGTAACTTCAGCACAGGAGTACAATCCTCTGGGCAGCTCTGGCTGATTGCACCAGATGGAAGAATGATCACAATGTCACAGTGAGCTGGGAACACATGGACATGAGAACAAAGACTGTCTTTTTATTTGTTTAATCCGTTTTCATTTAATATTATTATTATTATTATTATTATTATTATTATTATTATTATTATTATTAGCCATAGCTCAAAAAGGGGCAGACCTAGATAACAAGGTTTATTAAAACAGACTTATTTGAACTTAACAAATGAAACCCCATGGATAAATTGTGACTTGAAGGGCTTTGCAGTAAATGACAGGGCAAGCGCCTGGTCATCAGGGTCCCAGAGTTTAGGGTCCTAGAGTGCAGGGTCCCAGAGTGCAGGGTCCCAGAGTGCAGCGTCCCAGAGTGCAGGGTCCCAGAGCACTCTTACATGTGCTGAGTTCATGGACGTCACACTACATCCAGATCATGCTCCCTGCTGATACAACACTAATGCTGTGATGGAAACAAACAGGGGGACAGCACCAAGGTATCTATTTAGGATGAGTGCTTTTTGATGAAAACATTGTCACACTTTACATTAAGCGTCTCTGATCTCTGTGCATTTACATAGTTTTATTTATGCATAATTACAATGTTATTATTTACAGTTACAATGTAATTAATGTGTAAATCTTTTATATGAAAGCACACAATTGTAACAGAAAAGGGTTAATGTTAGGGTTACGGATAGGGTTAATGTTAGGGTTATGGTTAAGGTTAAGGTTAATGTTAGTGTTATGGTTAAAGTTAGGGTTAAGGTTAATGTTAGGGTTAGGGTTATGGTTAAGTATAGGGTTAGGGTAAGAGTAAGTGTTAATGTTAGGTTTATGGTTAAGGATAGGGTTAGGGTTAATGTTAGGGTTAGGGTTAATGTTAGGTTTATGGTTAAGGACAGGGTTAGGGCTAGATTTAATGTTAGGGTTATGGTTAAAGTTAGAGTTAAGGTTAGGGTTAGGTTTAATGTTAGGGTTATGGTTAAGGATAGGGTTAGGGTTAATGTTAGGGTTATGGTTAAGGTTAGGGTTAGGGTTAGGGTTAATGTTAGGGTTATGGTTAAGGATAGGGTTAGGGTTAGGGTTAATGTTAGGTTTATGGTTATAGGGTAGGGTTAGGGTTAGGGTTAGGTTTATGGGTTTAGGGTTAGGGTTAGGGCTAGATTTAATGTTAGGGTTATGGTTAAAGTTAGAGTTAAGGTTAGGGTTAGGTTTAATGTTAGGGTTATGGTTAAGGATAGGGTTAGGGTTAATGTTAGGGTTATGGTTAAGTATAGGGTTAGGGTAAGAGTAAGTGTTAATGTTAGGTTTATGGTGAAGGATAGGGTTAGGGTTAGGTAGGAACTTTGTTTCCCTGAGAAACCTACACTTGGTTGGTTTTCCAGGGAAAGAAAGGTGCACGGGCCATCTGACTATTTTTGGATTTATTTTTCTGTTTTTTTGTTTGTTTCAAATCTCTTTTTCTAGTGTAGGTCTATCATGGAGTTCCTAATGTTTAGACCCAGTGGGAAAGCAGTTTGTTGTTTGTTGATCCAGTCTTTTTCTCTCCATTTCCTTTCTCCGATTGTCCAGTTCTGGTTCCTCTCCAGCCCTGTAATTCTCAGAGATTCTAAGTTGTGTTGTAGAAAGTGTGCTATTAGAGGTGTTTGCGATTTTTTTTTGTGTTTGATATTATAGATGTGTTGTGTTAGTCTTACTCGGCTAGTGTTGCCTGTTTCTCCAATGTAAATAATTTTGCATGTATCGCATTGTATCGCATAGATGCAGTTACTGCTGTTTTGTGTAAAGGATAGGGTTAGGGTTAGGGTTAGGGTTAAGGTTAGGGTTAGGTTTATGGTTAGGGTTAAGGTTAGGGTTAGATTTAATGTTAGGGTTATGGTTAAAGTTATAGTTAAAGTTAGGGTTAGGGTTAATGTTTGGGTTAATGTTAGGGTTATGGTTAAGTATAGGGTTAGGGTTAGGGTAAGGGTTAATGTTAGGGTTATGGTTAAGCATAGGGTTAGGATTATGGTTAAAGTTTTGGTTAATGTTAGGGTTATGGTTATGTTTCAGTTAGGGTTAGGGTTAGGGTTATGTTTAATGTTAGTGTTATGGTTAAAGTTAGGGTTAAGGTTTAGGGTTAGGGTTAGGGTTAGGGTTAGGGTTAGGGTTAATGTTAGGGTTAGGGTTAGGGTTAGGGTTAGGGTTAGGGTTAGGGTTAGGGTTAGGGTTAGGGTTAGGGTTAAGGTTAGGGTTAATGTTAGGGTTAGGTTTAGAGTTAGGGTTAGGGTTAGGGTTAGGGTTAAGGTTAGGGTTAATGTTAGGGTTAGGTTTAGGGTTAGGGTTAGGGTTAGGGTTATGTTTAGAGTTGCACATTCATTAGTAAATCTAACGTGCACCATAAATCTAAATTTACTTTCCTTCTTACAAACAGAGAACGCATTAGTTTATGTGCACACTATTTTGCTAATTTACATACTGTATCGTGCACACTACATGTATTGTGAGCGATGATTTAGAGACTTACCTGTGACCACCGTGATATCAAAAGTCCAAGCAGTCCAGGCTTATCTTTTGGTCAGTGGCTTATTATGACAGTGGAGGTGGTTAACATTGACCAAAAATGAACGATCAACAGACGCAGATCTCTGCAGGTGACAGTCAGAGGCAGCGCAAAATGAAACTGCACGCAGAGGAGTTAGAAATTCTAATGGAGGAGGTTTTTAAATTATAATACCTTGTTTGGACCAGCCTCTTCCAAAACTCCTGCTTCCAGAAAGCAGGCATTTTGGGCAGCCATACAACACAAGATCAATGCCCTTGTCACAGCCAAAAAGACATAGACATGCTGAAGACAAAACAGACTGAGCTGAAAAGAAAAACTAAAGAGAAGATTGATCAGAACCGGTCTGCGCAACACACACAGAAGAAGGACCATCCAAACAGGCGGTATGGACCAGCCTGGAAAAAAAAATTGAGAACATCTTCACCCCAGAACAACTAGAAGGTGTGCAGGGCATCACTGACACCATGATGCATAAAGGTGATTCTCAACCAGGTAAGTTACAAACGATACAAACCACTTCAATGCTTTTATAAAGTGTATTTCATATGCAACATACCATACAATACAATAGTTTTTTTATATACAGCCTTTCACAGCAGAGTTATCACAAAGCTCTGTCCAATCATGAGTAAACCTACACTGAACAAAAATATAAACGCAACATATGTTGGTCCCATGTTTCATGAGCTGAAATAAAAGATCCCAGAAATTTTCCATACGCGCAAAAAGCTTATTTCTCTCAAATTTTGTGCACAAATTTGTTCCCTGTAAGTGAACATTTCTCCTTTGCCACCTGGCAGGTGTGGCATATCAAGAAGCTGATTAACAGCATGATCATTACACAGGTGCACCTTGTGCCACAGATGTCTCAAGTTTTGAGGGAGCGTACAGTTGGCATGCTGACTGCAGGGAGAATTGAATGTTCAATTCTCTACCATAAGCTGCCTCCAAAATCATTTTAGAGAATTTGGCAGTACGTCCAACCAGCCTCACAACTACAGACCATGTGTAATCACGCCAGCCCAGGACCTCCACATCCGGCTTCTTCACCTGTGGGATCGTCTGAGACCAGCCACTCGGACAGCTGATGAAACTGTGGGTTTGCACAACCGAAGAATTTCTGCACAAACTGTCAGAAACCATCTCAGGGAAGCTTATCTGCGTGCTCGTTGTCCTCACCAGGGTCTTGACCTGTCTGCAGTTCGGCATCATAACTGACTTCAGTGGGCAAATGCTCACCTTCGATGGCCACTGGCACGCTGGAGAAGTGTGCTCGTCATGGATGAATCCTGGTTTCAACTGTACCGGGCAGATGGCAGACAGCGTGTATGGCGTCGTGTGGGTGAGCAGTTTGCTGATGCCAGCATTGTGAACAGAGTGCCCCATGGTGGCGGTGGGGTTATGGTATGGGCAGACATAAGCTACAGACAACAAACACAATTTCATTTTATCGATGGCAATTTGAATGCACAGAGATACCGTGACGAGAACCTGAGGCCCGTTGTCGTGCCATTCATCCGCCGCCATCACCTCATGTTTCAGCATGATAATGCACGGCCCCATGTCGCAAGGGTCTGTACACAATTCCTGGAAGCTGAAAATGTCCCAGTTCTTCCATGGCCTGCACACTCACCAGACATGTCACCCATTGAGCATGTTTGGGATGCTGTGGATCGACGTGTACGCCAGGGTGTTCCAGTTCCCGCCAATATCCAGCAACTTCGCACAGCCATTGAAGAGGAGTGGGACAACATTCCACAGGCCACAATCAACAGCCTGATCAACTCTATGTGAAGGAGATGTGTCGCGCTGCATGAGGCAAATGGTGGTCACACCAGATACTGACTGGTTTTCTGATCCATGCCCCTACTTTTTTTTTAAGGTATCTGTGACCAACAGATGCATATCTGTATTCCCAGTCATGTGAAATCCATAGATTAGGGCCTAATGAATTTATTTCAATTGACTGATTTCCTTATATGAACTGTAACTCAGTAAAATCTTTGAAATTGTTGAATGTTGCGTTTATATTTTTGTTCAGTGTATTTGAAAAGGAATGTTTTTAACCTACTTTTAAAGATCTGAAGACAACAAGGTAAGGTAAAACTGTGGCCTGATTTAAGTGTTTTAGTGCACTGTTACTTATACCAATGTAATGAACTATAAAATAAAATCTAAAAAAGTATAACATTTGTAATTTTCACTGCTCTATATGAAAACGGTAATGAGAGTTTTCATGAGACACAGACTCGTTCTGCATGTTTGATGTGGTGCAGGAACAACTTTTAGACATTTTAAAAAATAATTTTGCTAGTTTTTCAAACACAACATTTCAAGTTGTAAAGACAAAATCTTCCATTTCAATTCAAAACTCATTTGTTTTCTAGAGCTCTTCGGATCCTACCCTCTGCCTCTGTATGCAGGTAATGCCTCCATCATGGCAGATAGTGAATACTGTGTGAATAAAGCTCATCATTCAGAGTGGGGTGCCTCATTTAAAAACATCATCATGTATTACCAAACAAATCACATATTTATTCTGATTACAATAGTGCACACTAATTGCAATTATGGTGAACCACAATGTTTAGTGCCCTTTTGTGAATGATGCCCTAAGTACATTGTAACTATGCATAAATACATTGTAATTATGTATAAGTATGCATGTATTTAATAAGTAACTACTATATAACTACACAGAAATTAGAGACGATTAATGTAAAATGTTACAGAAAAAAACTACAAATGATGTACAGGAGCTTTGTACTACCTGACCTTAGACAACAGTAATAAAAAGATGTTACATTTCAAATATCTCCTGTCAGATTCCGACTGGAACATTTCAAGCATTACATTTCAAATATCTCCTGTCAGATTCTGACTGGTACATTTCAAGCATTACATTTCAAATATCTCCTGTCAGATTCCGACTGGAACATTTCAAGCATTACATTTCAAATATCTCCTGTCAGATTCTGACTGGTACATTTCAAGCATTACATTTCAAATATCTCCTGTCAGATTCTGACTGGAACATTTCAAGCATTACATTTCAAATATCTCCTGTCAGATTCCGACTGGAACATTTCAAGCATTACATTTCAAATATCTCCTGTCAGATTCCGACTGGAACATTTCAAGCATTACATTTCAAATATCTCCTGTCAGATTCCGACTGGAACATTTCAAGCATTACATTTCAAATATCTCCTGTCAGATTCTGACTGGTACATTTCAAGCATTACATTTCAAATATCTCCTGTCAGATTCTGACTGGTACATTTCAAGCATTACATTTCAAATATCTCCTGTCAGATTCTGACTGGAACATTTCAATGGCATGATAATATGTGGAGGGTGACATTGACAGAAGTTTACCTGACTTTGACTGTAATTAAATTGTTGAATAAAGTTAAATTATATTTTTATTATACAGATAAAATATTAAAATTTAAAAAGTGTGTATCGTGCAATCTCATCAGTGTCATGCTGAGGGCTACAACTTGAGGCAGTGTATCCTTAATTGATAAATGTGTTTATGACAGTGATATATTGCTTCAAAAATCCCCGAGTCACAAATGCAGAATGGGTTTCAGCTGATCTGGTTCAGTGTCTGTTTGTTTTATTCTGCTATTTTCTCAGCTGAAGTATTCAAATTGAAAAAGCAATCTCAAAACATCTGGCATGTAAATCTAAGTAGTTTTTTTTTTCTTTTTGTATTTATCGAACTGCTGCAATTAGCATTTTTTTGTTTCTTTCTTTTGTCTTATGAAAAACAATTTTGTAAATAATTCATGTTTTTGAAGCAGACTTTATTAGACATCTTCGGAGCTGGCTGATTTGCAGTAAACTAGCTGGGTTTAATTGCCAAAAAGTATACATGTTTTTCATTCATAAACAAAAAGCATGATATTGTCCCCATCACAGAGGTAACTGAACTAGTATTCCAGAATTGTTTGCCTGTAATTTATTCTTTGATACCAAACCTAAAACCAGCAAAACAACTGTGAATAGTGTAGAGCAGCAAACCATTGTAACTGTGAATAGTGTAGAGCAGCAAATCACTGCAACTGTGAATAGTGTAGAGCAGCAAATCATTGCAACTGTGAATAGTGTAGAGCAGCAAACCATTGCAACAGTGAATAGTGTAGAGCAGCAAATGATGGTAGTGTGAATATTATTATTATTATTATTATTATTATTATTATTATTATTATTATTATTATTATTATTATTATTTATTATTATTATTATTGTTATTTATTGTAAGTGCAGACACCTTCAAGTGTCACAGGGCAGTACGGGGTTACAAAGCAAGTTCAATATTTACAGTAAGTGCAAATGATACTACTAATGCACAATATGAACTAGGATGCAGCAAGTTAGGATTACAAGAGGGAGTTATATCTACAGTGACATATTGGTAGTAGTGCAATAGTGCATCAGCTGAGAATCCAGTAATGTGGTACTGAGGTCAGCCAAGTCCACTGCAGAGCAGTAGGAGGGGGAGATCAGTAGATCTGCCAGTGCAGTGCAGAGCAGTAGGAGGGGAGATCAGTAGATCTGCCAGTGCAGTGCAGCACAGTAGGAGGGGGAGATCAGTAGAGCCAGTCTGCCAGTGTGAGAGCAGTAGGAGGGGGAGAGAGATCTGCCAGTGCAGTGCAGAGCAGTAGGAGGGGGAGATGAAGAGATCTGCCAGTGCAGTGCAGAGCAGTAGGAGGGGGAGATCAGTAGATCTGCCAGTGCAGTGCAGAGCAGTAGGAGGGGGAGATCAGTAGATCTGCCAGTGCAGTGCAGAGCAGTAGGAGGGGGAGATCAGTAGATCTGCCAGTGCAGTGCAGAGCAGTAGGAGGGGGAGATCAGTAGATCTGCCAGTGCAGTGCAGAGCAGTAGGAGGGGGAGATCAGTAGATCTGCCAGTGCAGTGCAGAGCAGTAGGAGGGGGAGATCAGTAGATCTGCCAGTGCAGTGCAGAGCAGTAGGAGGGGGAGATCAGTAGATCTGCCAGTGCAGTGCAGAGCAGTAGGAGGGGGAGATCAGTAGATCTGCCAGTGCAGTGCAGAGCAGTAGGAGGGGGAGATCAGTAGATCTGCCAGTGCAGTGCAGAGCAGTAGGAGGGGGAGATCAGTAGATCTGCCAGTGCAGTGCAGAGCAGTAGGAGGGGGAGATCAGTAGATCTGCCAGTGCAGTGCAGAGCAGTAGGAGGGGGAGATCAGTAGATCTGCCAGTGCAGTGCAGAGCAGTAGGAGGGGGATCAGTAGATCTGCCAGTGCAGTGCAGAGCAGTAGGAGGGGGAGATCTAGATCTGCCAGTGCAGTGCAGAGCAGTAGGAGGGGGAGATCAGTAGATCTGCCAGTGCAGTGCAGAGCAGTAGGAGGGGAGATCAGTAGATCTGCCAGTGCAGTGCAGAGCAGTAGGAGGGGGAGATCAGTAGATCTGCCAGTGCAGTGCAGAGCAGTAGGAGGGGGAGATCAGTAGATCTGCCAGTGCAGTGCAGAGCAGTAGGAGGGGGAGATCAGTAGATCTGCCAGTGCAGTGCAGAGCAGTAGGAGGGGGAGATCAGTAGATCTGCCAGTGCAGTGCAGAGCAGTAGGAGGGGGAGATCAGTAGATCTGCCAGTGCAGTGCAGAGCAGTAGGAGGGGGAGATCAGTAGATCTGCCAGTGCAGTGCAGAGCAGTAGGAGGGGGAGATCAGTAGATCTGCCAGTGCAGTGCAGAGCAGTAGGAGGGGGAGATCAGTAGATCTGCCAGTGCAGTGCAGAGCAGTAGGAGGGGGAGATCAGTAGATCTGCCAGTGCAGTGCAGAGCAGTAGGAGGGGGAGATGCTGCCAGTGCAGTGCAGAGCAGTAGGAGGGGGAGATCAGTAGATCTGCCAGTGCAGTGCAGAGCAGTAGGAGGGGGAGATCAGTAGATCTGCCAGTGCAGTGCAGAGCAGTAGGAGGGGGAGATCAGTAGATCTGCCAGTGCAGTGCAGAGCAGTAGGAGGGGGAGATCAGTAGATCTGCCAGTGCAGTGCAGAGCAGTAGGAGGGGGAGATCAGTAGATCTGCCAGTGCAGTGCAGAGCAGTAGGAGGGGGAGATGAAGAGATCTGCCAGTGCAGTGCAGAGCAGTAGGAGGGGGAGATCAGTAGATCTGCCAGTGCAGTGCAGAGCAGTAGGAGGGGGAGATCAGTAGATCTGCCAGTGCAGTGCAGAGCAGTAGGAGGGGGAGATCAGTAGATCTGCCAGTGCAGTGCAGAGCAGTAGGAGGGGGAGATCAGTAGATCTGCCAGTGCAGTGCAGAGCAGTAGGAGGGGGAGATCAGTAGATCTGCCAGTGCAGTGCAGAGCAGTAGGAGGGGGAGATCAGTAGATCTGCCAGTGCAGTGCAGAGCAGTAGGAGGGGGAGATCAGTAGATCTGCCAGTGCAGTGCAGAGCAGTAGGAGGGGGAGATCAGTAGATCTGCCAGTGCAGTGCAGAGCAGTAGGAGGGGAGATCAGTAGATCTGCCAGTGCAGTGCAGAGCAGTAGGAGGGGGAGATCAGTAGATCTGCCAGTGCAGTGCAGAGCAGTAGGAGGGGGAGATCAGTAGATCTGCCAGTGCAGTGCAGAGCAGTAGGAGGGGGAGATCAGTAGATCTGCCAGTGCAGTGCAGAGCAGTAGGAGGGGGAGATCAGTAGATCTGCCAGTGCAGTGCAGAGCAGTAGGAGGGGGAGATCAGTAGATCTGCCAGTGCAGTGCAGAGCAGTAGGAGGGGGAGATGAAGAGATCTGCCAGTGTAGTGCAGAGCAGTAGGAGGGGGAGATGAGTAGATCTGCCAGTGCAGTGCAGAGCAGTAGGAGGGGGAGATCAGTAGATCTGCCAGTGCAGTGCAGAGCAGTAGGAGGGGGAGATGAAGAGATCTGCCAGTGCAGTGCAGAGCAGTAGGAGGGGGAGATGAAGAGATCTGCCAGTGCAGTGCAGAGCAGTAGGAGGGGGAGATGAAGAGATCTGCCAGTGCAGTGCAGAGCAGTAGGAGGGGAGATCAGTAGATCTGCCAGTGCAGTGCAGAGCAGTAGGAGGGGGAGATGAAGAGATCTGCCAGTGCAGTGCAGAGCAGTAGGAGGGGGAGATGAAGAGATCTGCCAGTGCAGTGCAGAGCAGTAGGAGGGGGAGATCAGTAGATCTGCCAGTGCAGTGCAGAGCAGTAGGAGGGGGAGATCAGTAGATCTGCCAGTGCAGTGCAGAGCAGTAGGAGGGGGAGATCAGTAGATCTGCCAGTGCAGTGCAGAGCAGTAGGAGGGGGAGATCAGTAGATCTGCCAGTGCAGTGCAGAGCAGTAGGAGGGGGAGATCAGTAGATCTGCCAGTGCAGTGCAGAGCAGTAGGAGGGGGAGATCAGTAGATCTGCCAGTGCAGTGCAGAGCAGTAGGAGGGGGAGATCAGTAGATCTGCCAGTGCAGTGCAGAGCAGTAGGAGGGGGAGATCAGTAGATCTGCCAGTGCAGTGCAGAGCAGTAGGAGGGGGAGATCAGTAGATCTGCCAGTGCAGTGCAGAGCAGTAGGAGGGGGAGATCAGTAGATCTGCCAGTGCAGTGCAGAGCAGTAGGAGGGGGAGATCAGTAGATCTGCCAGTGCAGTGCAGAGCAGTAGGAGGGGGGGATCAGTAGATCTGCCAGTGCAGTGCAGAGCAGTAGGAGGGGGAGATGAAGAGATCTGCTAGTGTAGTGCAGAGCAGTAGGAGGGGGAGATGAGTAGATCTGCCAGTGCAGTGCAGAGCAGTAGGAGGGGGAGATCAGTAGATCTGCCAGTGCAGTGCAGAGCAGTAGGAGGGGGAGATCAGTAGATCTGCCAGTGCAGTGCAGAGCAGTAGGAGGGGGAGATGAAGAGATCTGCCAGTGCAGTGCAGAGCAGTAGGAGGGGGAGATCAGTAGATCTGCCAGTGCAGTGCAGAGCAGTAGGAGGGGAGATCAGTAGATCTGCCAGTGCAGTGCAGAGCAGTAGGAGGGGGGGAGATCAGTAGATCTGCCAGTGCAGTGCAGAGCAGTAGGAGGGGGAGATCAAGAGATCTGCCAGTGCAGTGCAGAGCAGTAGGAGGGGGAGATCAGTAGATCTGCCAGTGCAGTGCAGAGCAGTAGGAGGGGGAGATCAGTAGATCTGCCAGTGCAGTGCAGAGCAGTAGGAGGGGGGATCAGTAGATCTGCCAGTGCAGTGCAGAGCAGTAGGAGGGGGAGATGAAGAGATCTGCCAGTGCAGTGCAGAGCAGTAGGAGGGGAGATCAGTAGATCTGCCAGTGCAGTGCAGAGCAGTAGGAGGGGGAGATCAGTAGATCTGCCAGTGCAGTGCAGAGCAGTAGGAGGGGGAGATCAGTAGATCTGCCAGTGCAGTACAGAGCAGTAGGAGGGGGAGATCAGTAGATCTGCCAGTGCAGTACAGAGCAGTAGGAGGGGGAGATCAGTAGATCTGCCAGTGCAGTGCAGAGCAGTAGGAGGGGGAGATCAGTAGATCTGCCAGTGCAGTGCAGAGCAGTAGGAGGGGGAGATGAAGAGATCTGCCAGTGCAGTGCAGAGCAGTAGGAGGGGGAGATCAGTAGATCTGCCAGTGCAGTGCAGAGTAGGAGTAGGAGGGGGCAGATCAGTAGATCTGCCAGTGCAGTGCAGAGCAGTAGGAGGGAGAGATCAGTAGATCTACCAGTGCAGTGCAGAGCAGTAGGAGGGGGAGATGAAGAGATTTGCTAGTGTAGTGCAGAGCAGTAGGAGGGGGAGATCAGTAGATCTGCCAGTGCAGTGCAGAGCAGTAGGAGGGGAGATCAGTAGATCTGCCAGTGCAGTGCAGAGCAGTAGGAGGGGGAGATCAGTAGATCTGCCAGTGCAGTGCAGAGCAGTAGGAGGGGGAGATCAGTAGATCTGCCAGTGCAGTGCAGAGCAGTAGGAGGGGGAGATCAGTAGATCTGCCAGTGCAGTGCAGAGCAGTAGGAGGGGGAGATGAAGAGATCTGCCAGTGCAGTTCAGAGCAGTAGGAGGGGGAGATCAGTAGATCTGCCAGTGCAGTGCAGAGCAGTAGGAGGGGGAGATCAGTAGATCTGCCAGTGCAGTGCAGAGCAGTAGGAGGGGGAGATCAGTAGATCTGCCAGTGCAGTGCAGAGCAGTAGGAGGGGGAGATCAGTAGATCTGCCAGTGCAGTGCAGAGCAGTAGGAGGGGGAGATGAAGAGATCTGCCAGTGCAGTGCAGAGCAGTAGGAGGGGGAGATCAGTAGATCTGCCAGTGCAGTGCAGAGCAGTAGGAGGGGGAGATCAGTAGATCTGCCAGTGCAGTGCAGAGCAGTAGGAGGGGGAGATCAGTAGATCTGCCAGTGCAGTGCAGAGCAGTAGGAGGGGGAGATGAGTAGATCTGCCAGTGCAGTGCAGAGCAGTAGGAGGGGGAGATGAGTAGATCTGCCAGTGCAGTGCAGAGCAGTAGGAGGGGGAGATCAGTAGATCTGCCAGTGCAGTGCAGAGCAGTAGGAGGGGGAGATCAGTAGATCTGCCAGTGCAGTGCAGAGCAGTAGGAGGGGGAGATAGTAGATCTGCCAGTGCAGTGCAGAGCAGTAGGAGGGGAGATCAGTAGATCTGCCAGTGCAGTGCAGAGCAGTAGGAGGGGGAGATCAGTAGATCTGCCAGTGCAGTGCAGAGCAGTAGGAGGGGGAGATCAGTAGATCTGCCAGTGCAGTGCAGAGCAGTAGGAGGGGGAGATCAGTAGATCTGCCAGTGCAGTGCAGAGCAGTAGGAGGGGGAGATCAGTAGATCTGCCAGTGCAGTGCAGAGCAGTAGGAGGGGGAGATCAGTAGATCTGCCAGTGCAGTACAGAGCAGTAGGAGGGGGAGATCAGTAGATCTGCCAGTGCAGTACAGAGCAGTAGGAGGGGGAGATCAGTAGATCTGCCAGTGCAGTGCAGAGCAGTAGGAGGGGGAGATCAGTAGATCTGCCAGTGCAGTGCAGAGCAGTAGGAGGGGGAGATCAGTAGATCTGCCAGTGCAGTGCAGAGCAGTAGGAGGGGGAGATCAAGAGATCTGCCAGTGCAGTGCAGAGCAGTAGGAGGGGGAGATGAAGAGATCTGCCAGTGCAGTGCAGAGCAGTAGGAGGGGGAGATCAGTAGATCTGCCAGTGCAGTGCAGAGCAGTAGGAGGGGGAGATCAGTAGATCTGCCAGTGCAGTGCAGAGCAGTAGGAGGGGGAGATCAGTAGATCTGCCAGTGCAGTGCAGAGCAGTAGGAGGGGGAGATCAGTAGATCTGCCAGTGCAGTGCAGAGCAGTAGGAGGGGGAGATCAGTAGATCTGCCAGTGCAGTGCAGAGCAGTAGGAGGGGAGATCAGTAGATCTGCCAGTGCAGTGCAGAGCAGTAGGAGGGGGAGATGAAGAGATCTGCCAGTGCAGTGCAGAGCAGTAGGAGGGGGAGATCAGTAGATCTGCCAGTGCAGTGCAGAGCAGTAGGAGGGGGAGATCAGTAGATCTGCCTGTGCAGTGCAGAGCAGTAGGAGGGGGGGATCAGTAGATCTGCCAGTGCAGTGCAGAGCAGTAGGAGGGGGAGATCAGTAGATCTGCCAGTGCAGTGCAGAGCAGTAGGAGGGGGAGATGAGTAGATCTGCCAGTGCAGTGCAGAGCAGTAGGAGGGGAGATCAGTAGATCTGCCAGTGCAGTGCAGAGCAGTAGGAGGGGAGATCAGTAGATCTGCCAGTGCAGTGCAGAGCAGTAGGAGGGGGAGATGAAGAGATCTGCCAGTGCAGTGCAGAGCAGTAGGAGGGGGAGATCAGTAGATCTGCCAGTGCAGTGCAGAGCAGTAGGAGGGGGAGATCAGTAGATCTGCCAGTGCAGTGCAGAGCAGTAGGAGGGGGAGATGAAGAGATCTGCCAGTGCAGTGCAGAGCAGTAGGAGGGGGAGATGAAGAGATCTGCCAGTGCAGTGCAGAGCAGTAGGAGGGGGAGATGAAGAGATCTGCCAGTGCAGTGCAGAGAAGTAGGAGGGGAGATCAGTAGATCTGCCAGTGCAGTGCAGAGCAGTAGGAGGGGGAGATCAGTAGATCTGCCAGTGCAGTGCAGAGCAGTAGGAGGGGGAGATCAGTAGATCTGCCAGTGCAGTGCAGAGCAGTAGGAGGGGGAGATCAGTAGATCTGCCAGTGCAGTGCAGAGCAGTAGGAGGGGGGGATCAGTAGATCTGCCAGTGCAGTGCAGAGCAGTAGGAGGGGGAGATGAAGAGATCTGCCAGTGCAGTGCAGAGCAGTAGGAGGGGGAGATCAGTAGATCTGCCAGTGCAGTGCAGAGCAGTAGGAGGGGAGATCAGTAGATCTGCCAGTGCAGTGCAGAGCAGTAGGAGGGGGAGATGAAGAGATCTGCCAGTGCAGTGCAGAGCAGTAGGAGGGGGAGATCAGTAGATCTGCCAGTGCAGTGCAGAGCAGTAGGAGGGGGAGATGAGTAGATCTGCCAGTGCAGTGCAGAGCAGTAGGAGGGGGAGATCAGTAGATCTGCCAGTGCAGTGCAGAGCAGTAGGAGGGGGAGATGAAGAGATCTGCCAGTGCAGTGCAGAGCAGTAGGAGGGGGAGATCAGTAGATCTGCCAGTGCAGTGCAGAGCAGTAGGAGGGGGAGATCAGTAGATCTGCCAGTGCAGTGCAGAGCAGTAGGAGGGGGAGATCAGTAGATCTGCCAGTGCAGTACAGAGCAGTAGGAGGGGGAGATCAGTAGATCTGCCAGTGCAGTACAGAGCAGTAGGAGGGGGAGATCAGTAGATCTGCCAGTGCAGTGCAGAGCAGTAGGAGGGGGAGATCAGTAGATCTGCCAGTGCAGTGCAGAGCAGTAGGAGGGGGAGATCAGTAGATCTGCCAGTGCAGTGCAGAGCAGTAGGAGGGGGAGATAAAGAGATCTGCCAGTGCAGTGCAGAGCAGTAGGAGGGGGAGATCAGTAGATCTGCCAGTGCAGTGCAGAGCAGTAGGAGGGGGAGATCAGTAGATCTGCCAGTGCAGTGCAGAGCAGTAGGAGGGGGAGATCAGTAGATCTGCCAGTGCAGTGCAGAGCAGTAGGAGGGGGAGATGAAGAGATCTGCCAGTGCAGTGCAGAGCAGTAGGAGGGGGAGATCAGTAGATCTGCCAGTGCAGTGCAGAGCAGTAGGAGGGGGAGATGAAGAGATCTGCCAGTGCAGTGCAGAGCAGTAGGAGGGGAGATCAGTAGATCTGCCAGTGCAGTGCAGAGCAGTAGGAGGGGAGATCAGTAGATCTGCCAGTGCAGTGCAGAGCAGTAGGAGGGGGAGATCAGTAGATCTGCCAGTGCAGTGCAGAGCAGTAGGAGGGGAGATCAGTAGATCTGCCAGTGCAGTGCAGAGCAGTAGGAGGGGGAGATCAGTAGATCTGCCAGTGCAGTGCAGAGCAGTAGGAGGGGGAGATGAAGAGATCTGCCAGTGCAGTGCAGAGCAGTAGGAGGGGGAGATCAGTAGATCTGCCAGTGCAGTGCAGAGCAGTAGGAGGGGGAGATCAGTAGATCTGCCAGTGCAGTGCAGAGCAGTAGGAGGGGGAGATCAGTAGATCTGCCAGTGCAGTGCAGAGCAGTAGGAGGGGGAGATGAAGAGATCTGCCAGTGCAGTGCAGAGCAGTAGGAGGGGGAGATCAGTAGATCTGCCAGTGCAGTGCAGAGCAGTAGGAGGGGGAGATCAGTAGATCTGCCAGTGCAGTGCAGAGCAGTAGGAGGGGGAGATCAGTAGATCTGCCAGTGCAGTGCAGAGCAGTAGGAGGGGGAGATCAGTAGATCTGCCAGTGCAGTGCAGAGCAGTAGGAGGGGGAGATCAGTAGATCTGCCAGTGCAGTGCAGAGCAGTAGGAGGGGGAGATCAGTAGATCTGCCAGTGCAGTGCAGAGCAGTAGGAGGGGGAGATGAGTAGATCTGCCAGTGCAGTGCAGAGCAGTAGGAGGGGGAGATGAGTAGATCTGCCAGTGCAGTGCAGAGCAGTAGGAGGGGGAGATCAGTAGATCTGCCAGTGCAGTGCAGAGCAGTAGGAGGGGGAGATCAGTAGATCTGCCAGTGCAGTGCAGAGCAGTAGGAGGGGGAGATCAGTAGATCTGCCAGTGCAGTGCAGAGCAGTAGGAGGGGGAGATCAGTAGATCTGCCAGTGCAGTGCAGAGCAGTAGGAGGGGGAGATCAGTAGATCTGCCAGTGCAGTGCAGAGCAGTAGGAGGGGGAGATGAAGAGATCTGCCAGTGCAGTGCAGAGCAGTAGGAGGGGGAGATCAGTAGATCTGCCAGTGCAGTGCAGAGCAGTAGGAGGGGGAGATCAGTAGATCTGCCAGTGCAGTGCAGAGCAGTAGGAGGGGGAGATCAGTAGATCTGCCAGTGCAGTGCAGAGCAGTAGGAGGGGGAGATCAGTAGATCTGCCAGTGCAGTGCAGAGCAGTAGGAGGGGGAGATCAGTAGATCTGCCAGTGCAGTGCAGAGCAGTAGGAGGGGGAGATCAGTAGATCTGCCAGTGCAGTGCAGAGCAGTAGGAGGGGGAGATGAGTAGATCTGCCAGTGCAGTGCAGAGCAGTAGGAGGGGGAGATCAGTAGATCTGCCAGTGCAGTGCAGAGCAGTAGGAGGGGGAGATCAGTAGATCTGCCAGTGCAGTGCAGAGCAGTAGGAGGGGAGATCAGTAGATCTGCCAGTGCAGTGCAGAGCAGTAGGAGGGGGAGATCAGTAGATCTGCCAGTGCAGTGCAGAGCAGTAGGAGGGGGAGATCAGTAGATCTGCCAGTGCAGTGCAGAGCAGTAGGAGGGGGAGATCAGTAGATCTGCCAGTGCAGTGCAGAGCAGTAGGAGGGGGAGATCAGTAGATCTGCCAGTGCAGTGCAGAGCAGTAGGAGGGGGAGATCAGTAGATCTGCCAGTGCAGTGCAGAGCAGTAGGAGGGGGAGATCAGTAGATCTGCCAGTGCAGTGCAGAGCAGTAGGAGGGGGAGATCAGTAGATCTGCCAGTGCAGTGCAGAGCAGTAGGAGGGGGAGATCAGTAGATCTGCCAGTGCAGTGCAGAGCAGTAGGAGGGGGAGATCAGTAGATCTGCCAGTGCAGTGCAGAGCAGTAGGAGGGGGAGATCAGTAGATCTGCCAGTGCAGTGCAGAGCAGTAGGAGGGGGAGATCAGGAGATCTGCCAGTGCAGTGCAGAGCAGTAGGAGGGGAGATCAGTAGATCTGCCAGTGCAGTGCAGAGCAGTAGGAGGGGGAGATCAGTAGGCCAGTGCAGTGGAGCAGTAGGAGGGGAGATCAGTAGATCTGCCAGTGCAGTGCAGAGCAGTAGGAGGGGGAGATCAGTAGATCTGCCAGTGCAGTGCAGAGCAGTAGGAGGGGAGAGATCTGCAAGTGAAGTCTAAACAGGCTTTGCACCAATTCAGCTGTTAAACGCATTTTCTCCACTAGCCAACAGAGAAAAGAAAACACACTGCCAGCGTATGTTTAAAACTGCTCTGTATACAACATTGATATAGCATTTAGATTTCAAGACAATGTCACTAACATACTTTGCATACAGGAGGAAGGCAGACAAAAAATCAAGCACATCCTATAGGAGGTTGTGTGGTCCAATGGTTAAAAAAGGGGCTTGTAACTAGGAGGTACCTGGTTCAAATCCCAGCTCATTACCTGAGCAAGTCACTTTACCTCCTTGTGCTCCGTCTTTCAGGTGAGATGTTCTTGTAACTAACTCTGCAGCTGATGTATAGTTCACACACCCTAGTCTCATATCTTGTAAAGCGCTTTGTGATGGTGGTCCACTATGAATGGCGCTATATAAAAATAAAGATTGCTATCGACTTAATTTAACTTAATACTGTACAGAGTAAACAGGTTTTCCTACATTGGAGGAAAAAAAAAAATACTGCTGAGGAAGGGCTAAAATAATATAAATATGACTTCCAACAAACAGTAACAGAGGAAACAAGAAAGGAAGTAGTATCATATACATTTCTAATATATTACAATGTTACACAAACAACAAATTATATATATATATATATATATACACACACACACACACACAGTGCTATAGAAAGTCTACACCCCATTTCAAAACTGTCACCTTTTGTTGCTTTATAGCATGGAATTAACACATCCTACCCCACAACTTCCAAGTGAAAAAAATATTCTAGAAATTTGTAGAAAATTAATTAAAAATAAAAACTGAAATAGCTTGGTTGGATAAGTGTCCACCCCCTTGTAATAGCAATCCTAAATTAGCTCAGGTGTAACCAATCGCCTTCAAAATCACACACCAAGTGGCCTCCACCTGTGTTAAATTGTAGTGATTCATGTGATTTCAGGATAAATGCAATAGTTCCTGTAGGTTCCCTCAGCTGTTTTTTTGAGGAGGCACTGCCTCCCTTGTCTCCTTTAAGGAGCCTCCACTGCCTTGACTGTTTTAAATACCTTTATTAATCACCTCTGACTCCTTCTTTCTAGGCTATACAGATTGAACTCTCCTCTGTACTCTCTCCAATGCCTCAATGTCTTTCTTATGATATGGGGATCAGAACTTTGATTTAATAGAGAGATATAATTTTATTTTTATTTGTAATACCCAGCTGAATAGCTCAATTTACCCATCGTGGTTTCTTTCTTTTAAGTTTGCCTTTTCTCATTTTTTGGATAAATTTATCCTGCATTTCCAGCATTCCATTTCCCTCTATTCTGTCCTACTGTAACCCAGTCCCTACCTGGAACTGACTGTTCACTCCCACCTCCTCTATTTGAGTGCATAGATCTCTAAAAGACTGCTCTATAAAATCTTTCGCTTCTATCATGCTGTGCAGTCCCCCCGCCTTGCCTCAAGGCCTGCCACCCCAGCCTCAAGGTCAGAGCCCAGCTGGCATCATTCACAGGTGTATCCCCCCTCTATGGGGTTACCCAGAGAACTCCACATTCTGGCAACCTGGCACTGCATTTGACCTTTATATACATTTTAGTTTGTTTCCAAGGGAGAGTTTTACTGTTGTAACATATCTTACTTTACCAATTAAAATGTGACATTAGTTTAATAGTACCCTATAATATTAACGTATAACTTGTTTTAATACATGACTATGCACATGAGCCAGTCATTATGTTATTCAATAAGTATGCTTAGTAATTCAATGAAAATAGACTTAGCTTTTAGCTCCTCCTCCTCCCCCTCACTCTCATGTTTAATTCATGAACAAGGTATTGAATCAAATGTGATATCCAGTGTAATTTACAGGGTTTCTTTTAGGGGTAAATTTGAAGACCCAGGTCTACTACCCGGGAGGGGGGAGGGACAGGTTTGGAACATGACATTATACAGCCCCAAAAGTGACAGTCACCCTAGAGATCTCACAGATAGGATCCAGTAAGTGCCAAGTGCACATTGTTGGGGGGGAAATTAACTGATTTATATTAAAAAAAAACTTTAGCTAATGTAATAAACTAGAATCTTAGGAGTGGAATTAAAATCCTGCACCATCCTTCCACAATGGGTTGCTGACTTGTATTAACTGGAGAAAAAAATATAAAAATCACAAAACAGTTTCCTACAGTCAATTAGGCATCCCACGAGAATTGAAGTGTGAAATCTAATATCAAACTTGGGACATGTGATCTCCAAGTTATATTAAAAATCTAGCTTTATTACATTTTTAACTGAATAGACTTTGATGCTCAATGTAATATCAGCTTGCAATTGGCAGGGCTGCATGTATTAAATACTCTAAGACATGCATCATGGGGGTACATTGTTGTGATTTACTAATTTCTAAAATGAAGCATAAAATCATCTACAATGTTAACTGGTGCCTTCAGGCAGTACAGTGTGTTGAGGTGCTCAGGTCCCTGAAAGCTTGGACGGCATGGTTTTGGTTTCCACTATTAATGACTTTAAAAACTATGCTGAATACAGCAGCTGCAGTCATTGTCTGCTGTATATTAAAATAATCAATTTAATATCGATTTGAAAATAATAAAAAGATCTCAAAAAGCACATTTTACATCTGCCTATTTTTTTTTTTTTTTGATTGTGCGTTTACAATTCTTTATTACCTTGCTTTCCTCTGCTTCACAACGATTTGCTTTTCTTTTACCTGGTACAGGATTCAGAAGTCAACTACCCTGGTTCAGGGAGCAGAGACAGCTCTGGGAATAAAAGTCAGAAAAAATTAATTTTGCTTTCATTGCTGAAAAAGATTGAGGTCCTGAATTGATCTGGAGCCTTGCGGAAACTCCACAAGCGACTGTCTTTGTTAGATTTTGAGTGACAAAACCATTTTCTAACATTGCTCGACAAACTGGCATGTGCATTGAGGAATCAATAAAATATTTTCTGATCAACACTGTCAAAGGCTGACCTACTGCATATTATCACTGTTCAACAAAGAAACAAAGGACATCTCTCTGCTTTTAGTCCAGATATAAAACACCCATTCCTGATGTTCCCTATTGTGCATTTCACTTACTCTTCAGCTGGATTCAGAGTATTACTGAGTACTATCGAGGCAGGCAAGAAAACTGTCCAGAACTTTCTGCCACCCTCTTACCCACTGTTACATATGCAGAATATTGTCAAATAAATGATAACCTGGATATTAAAAAAAACAGTGCTACAGTTTCAGCAACAAATGCAGAATATCCACATGCTTCTTATAAACCACACAGGCCTTCCTATCAGCTTTTCAATGCATTTGAATGCAACAGGTGTAATATTGCTAAAATATGGGATCGAAGCTTATTTCTTTTTAAATAGCTACTTTCCCCTGCCGTTCAGCCAGACCCATCTCTCTCTCTAACCTGAGGTGATAAGCCCCACTGACTCGTTTAAGCTTGGCTCCCATCGCACTCTGCCAGTAAGTTTAATAACACAATCGCAATCTCGTTTCACTTCTGACCTTTAAGAACCTATTGAAAACAGTAATTTTGTAGCAGCACTATCTGGACAGGAGAAGCTGCACACTGGTAGAGAAAAATGTGCCAAACCCATTCTCAAGTACAGGCTTGATATCAGTTTTAATGGTTTCTTACGTCTTGTCCAGAGTTTCCCTGTGCTGTATATACTGTCACTTACTGGCATATTTTACAAACGTAACTAATGGGGTGCTAGGAGATACTGCAGAGGTAGGATATTTAGTTAATGATACATTTAAAGATTCATAAACCTAAAGTGCTGTGTATTTTTAAAATCCTATTTATCAGACTTTGCAATGTAATACACATTAGATTGCTGTTGTCACTGCTAGAATAATCAGAAATATTGTGCTGTAAGACATGATTATTTTAGTATCCCTTTATAAGGAGATTTGATTTTTTGCATAAATCTAATGCTTTGTTGGGCAAGAGCAGACTATTAATTCATTAATTATGTTGCTTTGTAGGGCGTTCATAAGAAATCACCATATGTACGAGGCAGTTTTGTCATGGTTAAAAAGCTGCTTTAATACTATTGAATATAGCCTGCCAGCACAAGCGCAAACCTGTGTAAATCTACCAAATTGTTTTTAAGCTGTGTACGAACAGCACAGCTGCGTTCTAAAACTCTTAAGTCTTGCTGAATTTTTGTACTTTGATGCTTTATGAGCATCAACAATTTACTCAAAAACTAGTGTTTTCTACTATTATAACAACCTTGGCTTGCATAAAGAAGGAAAAACATTGAGTGAAGTAGCTCACATCACTTGATTTTCAAGGTATCTGAAGCATAATCAACAAGAACAGAGAAACATCATCTGTAATTGACAAACCCAGGACTGGAAGAGTCAAACAACTGTCTAACAAGGATGAGCAATACTTGAAGATAATATCCTTAAGGAATAGAAAGAAGACAAGCGTTGAATTGACAACAGAACTGGCAGAAGCACAGGTGTCGTTGTCCATCAAATCAACAGTCCAAAGGACCTCTGACCATTGTTCCATAGTCCAATTTCTGTGTTCTTGTGCATATTTTAGCCTTTTAGTCTTTTTCCCCTTTCTTAACAGAGGTATTCTTACTGCAACACATCCCTGAAGTCCTGATTTCAAGAGTGACCTTCATACTGTTGATTTGATGGATGACACTGTTGTCAGTTCTGTTGTCAACTCAACACTTCTCCTTGTTCTATTCCTTAAGGATATTATCTTCAAGTATTGCTCATCCTTGTTTCTCTGTACTTGTTGATTATGCTTCGGATACCACACCTTGAAAATCGTGTGATGCGAGCTATTTCACTGTTTTTCCTTCTTTATGCAAGTCAAGGTTGTTATAAAAGTAGAAAACACTAGTGGAGGCTTTGAGTAAATTGCTGATGCTCATAATGCACCAGAGTAAAAAAAGACTTTTGCACAGCAGTGTATATAAAGTCAACTCTCATTGATACAAACTTCAAGGGACCTGCAAAAAAAGGGTCTTATCAGTAATTCTTATTATCAGGAGTCTAAGCCAGCATACTGTCAGTTTGTACTGATGTTGCAGTAAGACTGAAATCAAATTTAAATTACAGAACAATGAAAAGTATTCTACATATAAAAGTACTGTGTATTTTATTTAAAGTATACTTTCTGCATGTCCCGTTCTGATAACGAGCATTTTTAAACCACAAGAGCAGTGTCCTCAACATCAGGGTAGTGAGCAAACCAGAAACACTGATGACTTGTTTTTCAGAATGGCTGAGAGAGTGTTTGTGGGAATGCTGCAACATCTTTCTTTTTCTTGTACAGTGGTGCATTAGCCAAGTTTTGCACTGGTCACTCATTAATAAGAAATAAATACAGACACCCAAATAAAAGACATACTTTTTTTTTTATTGCCAGTTACATGTTCTTTGTCAATTATTGGATACAGGTGCAGAGTATCTTCCTTTCAAATTAAAAAAATCTGTGATTGTTTAAAAGAAGATAAACCACAGCCCCAAGGTCTCTTCACTACAGCAACCAGCCACCAGACAGCACAGTACTGTGAAGGGCAACACAATGTGTCACAACCAATAACTGCCTGTGTCACAATTGTTGAGGTTTGACCAAAAAAAAACAAACAAAAAAAAAACAAACAAGTTGTTTTGAAAGTATAACACGTGAACATGATTTTGAAAGACAAAACAGTGGCAAAAGAAAAAAACAATACTATCAAATGTAGTAATTAGAAAGCAGTGGTGTGAAATGCTGGTGTAGACTGACATGCTCTTGTTAAATCTTCGCTCATTCAGGCTGGTTTTCAAAGCTGTTTCCTTCTGTAACTGTACCTTTGTTTAAGTTGTGACTCGTCTATAACATGATTTTATTACAGCATTGCACAACACTGCCCCCCCCCCCCCCCCCAAATCCCCCTGCATAACACAGGGGTAATGTAAAATGCTCAGATAAAATTCAGGTTCATTAAATTGACTTGGTTTTGTTACTCCCCTCCCTTGGTTTGGTGTAATGTGGCCCTGCTTATTTTTATTTCTTTTTTGCTACTTTGCGTTGATGTCTTGATATCTCACCGCTCTGTATGTAAGTCTGACTGTTTGTTAATGTGATGGTTTGGAAGAAATCAGTGAATATTATGTATATCATGACTAATATCGGTGGGACCTAGGACTAAAAATAATAAAAACATTTTAATCAGGGGTCCTGACAGCATCCACTACAGCCAAATAAATACAGGCTGTCAAATAAATACTGTGGGTGGCCACAGATATTTGCTACATAAATGTTTCTGAGACGCTGTGTACTAGTTAAAGTCACATGTATTCACAGCCTACATTGCAGTAGCCAGGTGTCAGCTGATGATAAGCAGTAACTCAGCGCATCAGCACAGTGGATCCTCTGTTTGAAATCACACGGGCCCCACTGTCTGCTCTTCCTCAGCCTGCACTGCCTCCTGAACATAAACGATGAACTCGGAGGCGTCTTCGCCCTGCGTGTACACGGTGACGGTCTCGATGCCCTCCATGTCATCCGAGGAGACCACCAGGTGATGCTCTTCACACAGGCCCACTGAGGCCTGCTGCAGGGCTTCCTGAATCATCACGGCATGGTTCCCTTGCTGCTCCTACAAACAAACACATTACGAGGGTGTTTATCTTTTCATTCTTATTCATTTCTTGTTTTCCTCAATTGTTTTATTTTATTTTATAGAATTATTTATTGTTGTTTTGTGATTCTTTTTACGACTTCTTGATACTGCATCCTTCTGCTCTGTTTTAACCGACATGTAAAGCGCTTTGAGATACTGTGTTATGAAAGGCGCTATATAAATTAAATAAACTGGCATTAAATTAAATTGAAATCAAATTAAATTACGAAAGCAGCAGACCACACTCGAAAAGACAAGAAAAAAAATCCTCCTGGTCCAATAACTGGTGGAGTTAAAGTAATCAGAATGCAACCAGCAATAGCGTTATAGGCTGACAATAGTCTCACCCGCTCCACGACTGTGACTGTGCCGGGTGCCATGGCAACCACAGACGCACCATGGCTCTCTGTTCCCAGCTCAATTATCTGCTGAAGGATGTTCACTGCAGTGGGGTCCAACCGATCTGCTGCGGTACACGAATGAATAAACACAAAGATATACTGAAAACAAGAACTGTGAAGAGAAACAAACGCATGCCCGGTAAGTGGAATCTAAGGGCGAACGGTCTGTAAATCTGAAGTAAAATAGAAATGTGAAAAAAGATCTGTATCTTTGATATGTTAAAGAATGTGGCAGCGGAAAAAGGTTACTGTTCCCTGGACACCACCTGTAATGTTATTTTATTGAGAGAATCGTAGAACACAGCTGTTTTAAAAGACCCGTGCCCCTATGTCAAATGTAAAATCAACTTAAAAAAAGAGATAGCATTTCAAGGGATAGCTTTTATTTCATTAACCAACAAAAGGCTTTCATGGGTGTTTTGTGATTATATTTATAGCAGAACCCTAAGTCACAGAGTAGACTGCGAGTCGTGTCCACGCTCATTTTTGTTCTATAAACCACAGTACTTTATGGCTGCATCAGGAATTCTCTATTAATCTGCATTATTCCATACTTGCCATTTTCTGTGTTATATCGTAGGTCCTGGAGAGCAGCTACAGCAGCCTCTGTGCCTTGCAGATCTTCGGTCTCAGTTATATGCAGATACTGTGTCGATGATTCCTCGACTGAACTCTCTACAACATGCTGGAAATGAATGTACAGGCGTTGCATGTGTTAGCACAGTCCATCACCCCCATATCATTCATTCAACAGTCTTCTTAATACAATTAAAAATACATTCAGCTGCTTTTATATTACCGCTATATATTTATGTCAAATTAAAAGGAAGAGTACACAGTAGCTAAATAGCACTAATAATAACACGTTCATAGTAAAATTGGAAATTGCTTAAACTGCTTTTATCCTACTTAGTAGAAGAAATAACATTAAAGCTTAAAAAGAAATAAAAACAAGAAAAAACAAACAAACAAACAAACAAACAAACAATACAGTTGCTCGGTGGTTACTGTTACACCTGCTTAAAGGATAACACTGGTGACAAGAAGACCCCAGTTTGTTCTTAGTGACGAGTGACTGCACTGTAAAAGAGCCCAGTTTGTTCTTAATGACTGCACTGTAAAAGAGCCCAGTTTGTTCTTAGTGACGAGTGACTGCACTGTAAAAGAGCCCAGTTTGTTCTCAGTAGTGACGAGTGACTGCACTGTAAAAGAGCCCAGTTTGTTCTCAGTAGTGACGAGTGACTGCACTGTAAAAGAGCCCAGATTGTTCTCAGTAGTGACAGGTGACTGAGAGGGATTTCTGTACTCCCCAGCTCTGACCTACAAGTCATGACTGAATGAGTATGCCTCTGCTGAGGGCACAGGCTAAGCTGCTTTACCTCCCGTTTGGCATCTCCTTCGATCTCCACCAACTTCAGGCCGTGCTTGTTTTTTAGGTGCCGGTTCATTTCCCATTTTGTACCATAAACAAAATTACACACAGGACACTTCACTCCACCTGAAACCAAACACATGTCATATTCAGTATAGCACTGTTTTAAAGAATCAGAAACACAACATGTGGATCTCTCCAGTAAAATAAAACAAACACGGTACTCCGTCCATTCCACAGTGTCATTCTCAGTCATAAAAAAACACTCACACTCACCCTTTAACTGAAAATGGCACTGCAACATGCAATGGCAATTCATTATCAATATTGAATATTACAAATCATGCATGAGAAATCAACAATCACTGTTCAAGTACAGTATATATTTTCCATTGTATGGATATCACCACCAGCATAGCTCATACGGCTTAGTTATTGTATCAGCAGCTCACAGGGCTGCAAGGAAGGGCACATTTTAATAACATAAGAAAGTTTACAAACGAGAGGAGGCCATTCGGCCCATCTTGCTCGTTTGGTTGTTAGTAGCTTATTGATCCCAGAAACTCATCAAGCAGCTTCTTGAAGGATCCCAGGGTGTCAGCTTCAACAACATTACTGGGGAGCTGATTCCACACCCTCACGATTCTCTGTGTAAAAAAGTGCCTCCTATTTTCTGTTCTGAATGCCCCTTTGTCTAATCTCCATTTGTGACCCCTGGTCCTTGTTTCTTTTTTCAGGTCGAAAAAGTCCCTTGGGTCGACATTGTCAATACCTTTTAGAATTTTGAATGCTTGAATTAGGTCGCCACGTAGTCTTCTTTGTTCAAGACTGAACAGATTCAATTCTTTTAGCCTGTCTGCATATGACATGCCTTTTAAACCTGGAATAATTCTGGTCGCTCTTCTTTGCACTCTTTCTAGAGCAGCAATATCTTTTTTAAAGCGAGGTGACCAGAACTGAACACAATATTCAAGATGAGGTCTTACTAGTGCATCGTACAGTTTTAAGATTACTTCCCTTGATTTAAATTCAACACTTTTCACAACTTATCCAAGCATCTTGTTGGCCTTTTTTATAGCTTCCCCACATTGTCTAGATGAAGACATTTCTGAGTCAACAAAAACTCCTAGGTCTTTTTCATAGATTCCTTCTCCAATTGCAGTATCTCCTATATGATATTTATAATGCACATTTTTATTTCCTGCGTGCAGTACCTTACACTTTTCTCTAATAAATGTCATTTGCCATGTGTCTGCCCAGTTCTGAATCTTGTCTAGATCATTTTGAATGACCTTTGCTGCTGCAGCAGTGTTTGCCACTCCTCCTATTTTTGTGTCGTCTGCAAATTTAACAAGTTTGCTTACTATACCAGAATCTAAATCATTAATGGAGATTAGGAATAGCAGAGGACCTAATACTGATCCCTGTGGTACTCCATTGGTTACCACACTCCATTCTGAGGTTTTTCCTCTAATCAGTACTTTCTGTTTTCTACATGTTAACCACTCCCTAATCCATGTACATGTGTTTCCATGAATTCCAACTGCGTTCAGTTTGAGAATTAATCTTTTGTGCGGGATTTTATCAAAAGCTTTCTGGAAATCTAAATAAACCATGTCACATGCTTTGCAATTATCCATTATCGATGTTGCATCCTCAAAAAAATCAAGCAAGTTAGTTAGACACGATCTCCCTTTCCTAAAACAATGCTGACTGTCTCCCAGGATACTGTTACCATATAGGTAATTTTCCATTTTAGATCTTATTATAGTTTCCATAAGTTTGCATATAATAGAAGTCAGGCTTACTGGTCTGTAGTTACCTGGTTCAGTTTTGTTTCCCTTTTTGTGGATCGGCATTACGTTTGCAATTTTCCAGTCTGTCGGTACAACCCCTGTGTCTAGAGACTGCTGCATGATCTTGGTTAGCGGTTTGTAAATTACTTCTTTCATTTCTTTGAGTACTATTGGGAGGATCTCATCCGGCCCAGGGGATGTGTTTATTTTAAGAGCTCCTAGTCCCTTTAACACTTCTGCCTTGGTTATGCTAAAGTTATTTAAAACTGGATAGGAACTGGGTGACATGTGGGGCATGTTGTCCGTATCCTCCTTTGTAAAAACTTGTGAAAAGTAATCATTTAACATATTTGCTATTTTTTTTTTTCTTCATATATGATTTTGCCATTTGTATCTCTTAGACATTTAACCACCTCTTTGAATGAGATTGCAGCAAAAGCAAACAATTTTCTACCCACAACACTCTTCACTGTAGGTGTTCCAAAATATTTAGTACCACTGACACTGCGCAAACTGTACCCACTAGAAAATTCCTGAAAAAAAACTGTTTAAATAAACAGGCAGTGCATTTTGTGCCCCTTTAAGGAGAGTCAGATACCAGTGGCAGTTCCTTCTGTTTGCAGGTGCCAGTAAATTTATCCTGGAGTATGAGCTGCAATGATGCTCTAGTGGGGTGCACTGGAGAACAAAACTACAGATCCTGCTAAACACTGTTCATCATCTTTTTCAATAACTCCTTGTTAGCTGTCCTGTAGATGACATCATCGTAATCTAGAATGGTTCATGTTTGCTTTGTTGGATCACTATTTGAGTTGCAGCTTGAAAGTCTTTATATACCTGTGGGTAATTATCTACTAGTGGTACAGTATTATACATAAGGCTATAATTTTGTCATCGAGGTCACAGAAATCGTGACTTTGTAAAAATGCAATATATCTCCTGAGTATCTGTGAGTATCTGGGAATTGTTTGGTTGTTTAAGTGTAGTTTTGTAGGTCAGCGAATGAGAGTTGTATTTTGTAGCTGAGCGAGCAAGCATGTAAATGGACACAAATATGTTCATGTTCCTGTAAACTCCCGCTTGTGATCTTCACATACATACAAGCGCTTGCTAATTGATTTTGTAAACAAAAATGTGGGCTTCAAAAACTATTAATACTTACATTTTATTTCTTGAAACTTTTTTTTCACACAATGCAGTGTACCCAGTAGTAAATACTTAAATACTTACTTTCTCCAAAACTAAACATTGCTAAACAAAATACTTCAGACTTGTGATGAACATCTTTTTAGTTCCTGCAGTGTAGATGAACGAGGGGTTTATTGGTTTTCCAGTCTTTTTTTTTTTAAATCTTTCTCATCTCCCGGACCCATTTCTTGGACACTGTGGAGGTGGCCTGTGTGCTGCGACCTTTGAACTCTGGTTATTTATTTATTTATTTTTTTAAACGGGGCAGTGTTTTACAGGCTACTCAGAAACAACCAATTTAAATGTATTTCTTATTGAAGAAAAAATTTATACTGTTTAATTTTGAACATGTTTGTCACGTGTGACCCTAAAACTCTTCCTCCCTTGTACAAGGAGCAAGCACCTTTTTGAGTGAAAGGTGTATGTGGCAGAGACGCATGGCTCGTTGATAGAACCAGCTTCATTTCTTTGAAGTTTCCCCACTGATGATGGGAATGAGACTGCAAAGATGGGAGCCCAACAAGGTTTTTGCAGGTATCAGGCTTTTAAAGACTGCCACCAACACCTGTGGTGGCTTTGACAGACTCGCTGAGAGCAGAAACTGACCCAAGACTGTCATCGCTACTGGAAGCAGGCTGACCTTTGGCATACACATTGAACAATGTTAAAATACTGTAATAATTATACTGTGTTTTAAAAGAATATAAAGCCAGCAGAAATACTATTGCAGCAAACTATGAACAGGATAACAGTATTGGAACTAAGAAACAGAACACACAATTACTTAAATGTTTGAAATAAGTTTGTCTGTGTTAACCTTGAGAGGAAGCGGCAAAAACTTCCTGGAAACTGGCCAGACTTAAGACATGGCTCTTCTAATCTGAGCACTACGAGTGCCAAGGCCTGTAACCCTGGGAGGAAACACAGACATGAGAGCCTTACTTAATCAACTCGCAACTGTGTCTGCAGTCGAAATTCCTTATCAGAAATCGTCTTAAAATAAACACAGAAGCTTTTATAAGCATTCTGATTTAACAGAAACAGAATAAAACTCTCTGGAGAGAAAATATGTTTGGGTAAATTGAAATAGAATATTTGAACTAACAAGCATTTTACTTGTTAGGGGAAGACTGTAAAGGCAGAAAATTAACATCTCATTTAATTAACTGGAAAATGTGTTCAAATGTGTTTATCAGAAAAAGCAGTAACTCTAATTAGAAAGTAGATTGTAAGCCAAAAACACATAAGCCTCTTAGGTATTGCATTTTAGCAAAAGAAAAACAACCTCTGGGGAATATGTTTGGGTACAAACTGAAATAGGACTATCACAGGGGATGTGTTATGTGTGTGGGTAGTCACTGGAAAATACTGACAAAGACACAGAGCAGTTGTGTTGATAAGCCGCTCAGACGCACAGATTCAGTTTAAACACATGAAGGAACCGAACAGGATAGCAGTATCAACCAACGATCATTTGGGTGCGGTTTTACAATGTTTAGTAAGGAATTTGTGAAAGGAGGAGGGAAGGGCAGAATGTTTCAGTACACCATTAGGTTGGGTCAGATGTCCAGGGGCAGTGGGGGGGGATGGTAGAAGAAGAGCAATGCCTGCTTGCTTGCTAGGTCATAAATTCCAGGCCAAAGTGAACATAACAACCGCAACGGAGGGGGGCAATCATGCCCCACAGCTATCCTCTATTGGTTGAGTATATGAGTTTAGGGGGTAGGGATGGACGAATTGTCTGCTGAGTGCCAAATCCTGATAGGAGCAGGGAATTTTATGTAGAAACTATATAACCCATGTATGTACCTTACCCCAGCAGAATACACTAGTTACTGATGAAGTGACTGTTATTCTCCGGAGCGCTCTATATTTTGATGACCACTGCAATAAACCTTTGATGCAACGATTGGTGTGATTGATTGTCTCTGAACATCTATGCACTTTGTCTTGCGACCCTACACACAGTACTGAAACTAGGGTACCAACAATGGCAATCCTAGTGTCACAGGAACCTGTCACATATCCTCCCCCTCAGAACGGCACCAACGGTCCGTTCGATAACTCTGACTGGTTGCTCTTTGTTTTGGGGGGGCGCATGGCGACAGGGGACCCGACCTCCATGGACAAAACGACTGGAGCGCAGGCTCGTGACTGGGAGGCTGCAGCTGCCGGCAGAGCTTTTCGTTCACATAAAGTCAGAAAAAAACAACAACAGTATAATCGTAAATCTCGAAAAACTACTCACTTCTAAATCTTTTGTAGTCATTTTTGTATTACTTTAGTATAAATACATGTTAATTTGAATTCATATGTTGTTTGTTTCTGACTTTATGTGAACGAAAAGACACACATTTGCCCTTTTTCCCATTGGAAATAGTGATATTTTGAAATATCACTGTCCTGGTCACAAAAGCAAAGTTTGTGGGGAATAATAGCCATTTTCTATATTTGTGAGGCATAAGCAATTAGGAAATAACACTAACTACCCAGGAACAAAAAAAAATAATTAAATTTGTTACACAGTGTTATCATTGTTAATAAATAAATAAATAAATAAATACAAACTTTGAAACCCCTCCAGGGGCCCTCTGAGTGCGTGGGCCCGAGTGCAGCTGCACCTGCTATTGCTCCGGCACTGGTGTCAAGCATGTATTGCGGTAGAGGAAACCAAGTCTCTAGCGAACTTCAGATTGCAATTTAAAAGTTAAGGCACTATCCAGCCAAATACCCAGATATTTATAAGCCTCTACTTGTTCCAGTTCAACCTTACTAAAAGACAAGAGCTGCCAAAACAAATGTTTAGATTTAATTAAGTCTTCTGACGCACAAAGCGGAGAAAAAGTTATATAAAAGTCGAGTCAAGACTGCAGTCAAGTATCATTCAGCTTCGTAACACAACAAGTTTGGTCCAATTCAATAAGAACTAATTCTGACACTGTAACCTGCTGCACTTGGTAGCTGCGAATGAATGAATGAATGAATGAACTAACGACCCCTTACAAGTCAGAGGTCAGGTCACATGAATCAGTGTCGAGTAGATCAGTCACGTGAAACGACAGTGTCGAGTTATCCACTGGTCTTTTTAATAGTTTTTATCCCTTCGGTACCGGTAATAAAAGTGTCGATTTACGAGTAAAGCGTGGTGTCGAGTTAAATTAAAAGAGGCAGTATGCACATATTTTATATGGAGAAAATCTAGGACCAAGACTGTCTGTCGAATTAAGCGAAGGTGTCGAGTTATCCAACAGTTGAGTTAACTGAGGTTGACTCTCAACTGAAGCTCCAATGAGTTATCCAACAGTTGAGTTAACCGAGGTTGAACCTATATATATATATATATATATATATATATATATATATATATATATATATATATATATATATATATATATATTTAATAGTAAAATTTTCCAATTAGTAGTAAAAAAACTATTTGCGTTCACGGTCCGTGATTCAAACCAGCAAGGAGTAAGAACTACTACTTTGCTTGAAATTCAATGAAAAAGCCTTTGACTCTGTTTACACAAGATCTGCATTAAGCTCTCTGAAAAAACAAGGAATTGAGAAAACATACAGAGACTTGATCAGCACCATATACAAGAATGCAACATCCATAGTAAGACTCCATAAAAACAGCAACAAAATCAAGATTAAAAAAGGAGTTTGTCATGGCCACCCTAGAAGAAATTTTCAAAAAACTGGATTGGGAAAATAAGGGGCTGAAAATCACTGGAGCCTACTTGAATCACCTACGATTTGCTGAAGAAATCCTCATATTTGCAACGTGCCAAGAAGAACTACAAACAAGAATACAAGAACTACACGAGGCTAGCATCAAAGCAGGTTTAACAATGAACCTGAAGAAGACTCAAGTCATGGTCAATAAATATACCATTCCACAGGCAGTTGAAGTCAATGGGATCAGGCTTGAAGAAGTCAATAACTATATGTACTTAGGACAGTTAGTTTCAGCAATGGAGAAAGAAATGTGTGAAATCAACAGAAGAGCAAAAATAAGCTGGAGTGTCTTTGGAAGATTAAGCATGGTTTTGAAAGGGAACTTATGCCTCAAGAGGAAAGTCTGCGACCAATGCGTGCTGCCAGTGCTTACGGGTGCGAGACCTGGACCCTCAATGCAAAAATACCTCAAAAATTACAGACGACTCAACGAAGTATGGAAAGATACATGCTGGGAATGACAGGAAGAGACAGGAAAAGGAAGAAATGGATAAGAGTGCCAACAAAGGTATCAATGTTATTATAAAAGGGAGAAAACTCAAATGGGAGTGGGCCAGACATGTAGTAAGAAGAACAGACCATCGCTGGACCAAGAAGGTACTAGACTGGATACCAAGAGATATAAAGCGATCAAGAAGACCTCCAGGAAGATGGCAAGATGAAATTAGGAAACATGCCAGAGCAATGTGGATGAGGGACGCAGCAGACAGGCTTTTGTGGAAGAATCTTGGGGGCCTTCATTCAACAGTGGATTGGAAAAGGCTGAAGATGATGACATATATATATATATATATATATATATATATATATATATATATATATATATATATATATATATATATATATATATATATATATATATATATATGCATGCAGTGGTATGCAAAAGTTTGGGCACCCCTGGAAAAAATATGTTACAATGCATCTTTCAGTGAACAGAAGTTGACCTGACCTCTACATGGTACAAAGTTAAACATGACACCTTTCTGCAAATTTTAATACAGGATTACTATGTATTTGCATTTATTACAGATTCAAAATAATAAACAAAGTGAACATGGCACGTGCAAAAGTTTGGACACCCTGTCACTTAGTACTTGGTAACACCTCCGTTGGCACATATAACTGCTTACAAACGTTTCCTGTAGCTAGCTAAGTCTTTCTATTCTTGCCTTTGGAATTTTTTCCCACTCTTCCTTGCAGAACTCTTCCAGCTCAGAAAGATTCTTAGGTCTCCTTGCATGCACTGCATGTTTGAGATCTCCCCACAGATTTTCAATAATATTCAAGTCTGGGGACTGTGATGGCCATTCCAAAACCTTTCTCCTTCTTTCTTGTAAATATTTCATGGTTGATTGTGAGGTATGTTTTGGATCATTGTCTTGCTGAAACATTAAACCTCTTTTCAGCTTCAGTGTCCTGACTGACTTTAGGACATTAGCTTCTAGGATTTGTTGATAATTAGTTGAATCCATTCTTCCTTCCACCCGCACAACATTTCCAGTTCCACTGGCTGCCACACAACCCCAAAGCATAATAGAGCCACCACCGTGCTTAACAGTTGGCAAGGTGTTCTTTTCTTGAAATGCTTCACCCTTTTTTCTCCAAATGTACTTTCTTTGGTTGTGGCCAGACAGTTCAGTTTTCGTTTCATCAGTCCAAAGCACATTGTTCCAAAAAGCTTCAGGCTTGTCAAGGTTTTCTTTTGCATACTTTACACTGACTTTTCTGATGAGGTCGTAGAAAAGGCTTCCTTCTGAGAACTCTCCCATGCAGATCCTTGTTGTGTAAGGTACGCTGTACTGTAGACCTTGTGAACAACTACTCCAGTGTCAGCTAAACTGTTCTGAAGGTCCTTTGCAGTGACCTGTGGGTTCTGTTGTGCAGATCTGACCAGTTTTTGGGCAAGTCTATGTGATACTTTTCTTGGTCTTCCAGATCTTCCCTTGACTTTAACCATAGAAGATAGAATAACTAAAACAGAGGTCAGAGAACCACTGGCAAACTCAGACCACAACATGGTCTCATTTGAAGTGTTTTTTAAAACCCAAAAAGTAATGACTAAAGATAAGGTTTACAATTTTAGAAAAGCAAACTATGAAGGTATGAAACAGAGACTAACAGAGTAAAATAGAGAAAACACCCACAGAAGAAGGATGGTTGTTCTTCAAAAATGTAGTATTAGAGGCGCAAAACAATTACATCCCTAAAGTACACAAATCTAAATGTAAAACTAAATTGCCAAAATGGTTTAATAGATTTAAATATTCAGCGAAAAAAGGCACTTTACAGAGCATCAAAAAAGGACCAAAAAGAAAGTACGCAGAAAGAGTACACGGAACTGCAAACGCAAGTCAAAACGGAAGTTAGAAAGGCCAAGAGAAATAGAAATGAACATTGCTAAGGGAGCAAAAACCAATTCCAAAATGTTTTTCCAATATTACAACAGCAAGCGAACATTCAAAGAGGAGATTAAATGTTTAAGAGATACAAATGGCAAAATTGTAGATGAAGAAAAAAAAATAGCAAATATATTAAATGATTACTTTTCACAAGTTTTTACAAAGGAAGATACTGACAACATGCCCCACATGTCATCCAGTTCCTATCCAGCTTTAAATAACTTTAGCATAACTGAGGCAGAAGTGTTAAAGGGACTAGGAGCTCTTAAAATAAACAAATCCCCTGGGCCGGATGAGATCCTCCCAGTAGTACTCAAAGAAATGAAAGAAGTAATTTACAAACCGCTAACCAAGATCATGCAGCAGTCTCTTGACACAGGGGTGGTAGCGACAGACTGGAAAATTGCAAACGTAATACCGATCCACAAAAAGGGAAACAAAACTGAAACAGGTAACTACAGACCAGTAAGCTTGACTTCTATTATATGCAAACTTATGGAAACTATAATAAGATCCAAAATGTAAAATTACCTATATGGTAACAGGGTCCTGGGAGACAGTCAACATGGTTTTAGGAAAAGGGAGATCGTGTCTAACTAACTTACTTGATTTTTTTGAGGATGCAACATCGATAATGGATAATTGCAAAGCATATGACATGGTTTATTTAGATTTCCAGAAAGCTTTTGACAAAGTCCCGCACAAAAGATTAATTCTCAAACTGAACACAGTTGGGATTCAAGGAAACACATGTACATGGATTAGGGAGTGGTTAACATGTAGAAAACAGAAAGTACTGATTAGAGGAAAAACCTCAGAATGGAGTGTGGTAACCAGTGGAGTACCACAGGGATCAGTATTAGGTCCTCTGCTATTCTTAATCTACATTAATGATTTAGATTCTGGTATAGTAAGCAGACTTGTTAAATTTGCAGACGACACAAAAATAGAAGGAGTGGCAAACAATGTTGCAGCAGCAAAGGTCATTCAAAATGATCTAGACAAGATTCAGAACTGGGCAGACACATGGCAAATGACATTTAACAGAGAAAAGTGTAAGGTACTGCACGCAGGAAATAAAAATGTGCATTATAAATATCATATGGGAGATACTGCAATTGGAGAAGGAATCTATGAAAAAGACCTAGGAGTTTTTGTTGACTCAGAAATGTCTTCATCTAGACAATGTGGGGAAGCTATAAAAAAGGCCAACAAGATGTTCGGATACATTGTGAAAAGTGTTGAATTTAAATCAAGGGAAGTAATGTTAAAACTGTACAATGCGCTAGTAAGACCTCACCTTGAATATTGTGTGCAGTTCTGGTCACCTCGCTATAAAAAAGATATTGCTGCTCTAGAAAGGGTGCAAAGAAGAGCGACCAGAATTATTCCGGGCTTAAAAGGCATGTCATATGCAGACAGGCTAAAAGAATTGAATCTGTTCAGTCTTGAACAAAGAAGACTACGTGGCGACCTAATTCAAGCATTCAAAATTCTAAAAGGTATTGACAGTGTTGACCCAAGGGACTTTTTCAGCCTGAAAAAAGAAACAAGGACCAGGGGTCACAAATGGAGATTAGACAAAGGGGCATTCAGAACAGAAAATAGGAGGCACTTTTTTTACACAGAGAATTGTGAGGGTCTGGAATCAACTCCCCAGTAATGTTGTTGAAGCTGACACCCTGGGATCCTTGAAGAAGCTGCTTGATGAGATTTTGGGATCAATAAGCTACTAACAACCAAACGAGCAAGATGGGCCGAATAGCCTTCTCTCGTTTGTAAACTTTCTTATGTTCTTATGTTCATTCCATTTAACTTCAATTTCCTGTCAATGTTTCTGACAGTTGAAATTGCTAACTGGAAGCATTGAGAGAGTTTTTTTTTATATCCTTCTCCTGTTTTGTGAAAGTCAATTATCTTCATCCTCAGACATCTGCTTAGAGGAGCCCATGGTTGTTGAAACCAGGCAGAACGAACATCACAGTCTGACAGATCAGAAGGTATGAAGTTACTTCAGAGTAATAGTTCAACACTGGAATTGACTTCACCTGACTAACTGAAGCCCTAAAGAGTGAAATCAACCTTTCTGGGCCTTAGTTATCATCTTTCTAAGGAGTAATTAAGAATTAGGGTGCCCAAGCTTTTGCACACGCCATGTTCACTTTTGTTTATTATTTTGAATCTGTAATAAATGCAAATAAATAATAATCCTGTATTAAAATCTGCAGAAAGGCGTCATGTTTAACTTTGTACCAAGTAGAGGACAGGTCAACTTCTGTTCACTGAAAGATTCACTACAACATACATTTTTTCCAGGGGTGCCTAAACTTTTGCATACAATTCTATCTAATGTTAATATATATATATATATATATAATATATATATCTATATATATATATATATATATATATGATATATGATTCTTATAGACTTCTTAAGCATAGTATTTTTATATATTCACAAATGTTACAGTATTTTAAAAAAGAACATGGAGAGGGCAGTCATACCTTGCTGGATTAGCATGTCTGCAGCAGGAGGCCCCACCCCTGCATTCACATATTCCTTGCTTGGGTGCTTCTTGTTGTAATGGCGCTTCAGTGATCCTGACATGTTGCAAGAGTAGTGGCAGTGTGCACAACGGAAAGGCTGCCAGGAAAAAAAGGTGGCAGTTCAGATATAGTATTGAGTGCTGGAGCATACTCACTAAGACAGCCCTGGCATAATACGTGTATCAATTATGTGATATTCTTATATTATTCTTATGACCACATAAGTGGAATGTCATCCCTTTTTGGTAAAGGTCTCATGCCGTGAGAGTGGAGTACTACAATATAACACTAGGGCTGGAGCAGGGACCACTGTAAACAAAGAAGACATCTGCAGTAGGGAAAGGTTTTGCATGGAATGCAAGATGCAGAACATGCTTTTTTCTCAACGAGTTACCCTTCACCGGTCTAGTTACTGTGCTTTGTAATTTAGGTAAAGCGTGGAAGGAACAAAGCCAAGTAGATGAATCTCTCGGTGGGCTGGTAACATGCACTTGGTAGGCAGGTGCTTCCATGTGCTGAACAAGACACTGAAGTTTCATGAGCAACACTCTCAGTGATCTGGTGAACACACATTGCAGCAGATTTCCACCTCCAGCTTTCACGAAGGAAGTAATCACTGGGCTTTGGTCACATATCCTTACACAACAATTTAAAAGCAAATGGTCAAATACAATGAGTGATGTCTAGTTAGCTCCTGCTGCTCCTACACCCTAGTGACAGTATCTACTATAATGATGTTCTCATTTGAATTGCTTTCAGTCTGGATACAATAGTTACACTTTTACAGCATGCTACCAAAATGATTTAATGTGGATTACCTTAAATGAGGCATGCTGCTCCATGTGGCGGAGAAGCTGTGGCTTCTGTACGGCAGTGAAGTCACATACAGTGCATTTAAACTGCCTGCCTAAAGAAAGAAGGGAACAGAATAACACAAGGCAAACAGTATATGTTAAAAACACTGCCAGCTGCCATATTCAATTCAGTATGGGTGAAAACTGAAAAATAAAACCATTAACATGAACATGATAATCACCATGACCTATATCTACTGTATGTAAATATATAAAAATGACATCAAGACAGACAGACAGCCAGCTGCCTACATGTATTCCTACATTCTAATTGTCTCAATAGCTTAAGTTAAATATGGTCCTTAGCATGCTTAATGGACAAGGATTTCTCCAGGTAAGTTATACAATGCAAGTATAAAATACTGACAGGCAAACAGTGAGCCCTCCTCCATACATGGCAGGATTATGGTACGTACATACAGTGATACAAGATCCAGACTTTTGTGACATGTGGTTCCCTAGACATATGCAAAGTACATACACACAGGCACCTCCAAAATAATTGGCACCCTTGATAAAGATGAGCAAAAAAGGCTGTATAAAATAAACAACACAGGTAATGATCTATATTTTATCCTCAAAAATATGGGAAAACTATGTTCTTTTATACAAATACAACTGCTCAGAGAAAACATTTATTTTTAACTAGTAATCTTTTTTTTTTTTTTTCTCAAAAAGATAGGTGTCAAAATTATTGGCACCCCTAAAGATGCTTATAAATAAAATCAAACAAAATTTAATCTGCATTAATCCAGACTTGAATCCGATTGAAAACCTGTTGTTTGAATTGAAGAGGGCAGTCCATAAGCTTAGACCGAAGGATATCAAGGATCTGGAAAGACTCTGTATGAAGGAATGGTCCAAGACCCTTCCAATGTGTTCTCCAATCTCATAAAAAAATGATAGAAAAAGGTTCAGTGCCGTTATCTCTACAAGGGGAGGGTGCACAAAGTACTGAAAACAAGGGTGCCAATAATTGTGACACTTAATTTTTTTGGAAATAAATTTAGTTTGAGAAATGTGTAATTTTGGTTGATTCCCTTCAATCATTAATAAAGATAAAGTACAACATATTCCACATATTGGAAAATTACAATGTAGCTCATTACCTGTGTTGTTTATTTTACACAGCCTTTTTTGCTCATCTTTATCAAGGGTGCCAATAATTTTGGAGGTGCCTGTATATGAATGCATGCGTAGATCTCCACAATATACCTCACAGATTATTCTAAAGAGCATATAATACTTCTAATTCAAGCTTTACTTTGATTTTATTAATGTCATATGTACTCCCTTTTTCAGTTTTTAAATGAAATAAAAAAGGTAAAAACCAATATAAAATCACAAAAAATCATAATAAAGGCTACAGACATTGTAGTCAGAAAGTGTATTTTTTGTTTTAAATCCCAGCTGAACAGCACACTGTACATCAATAAACTGCAAAATTAATTTAAATTGAACATCCCAGCTGAACATCAACAAACTGCAAAATTCATTTAAAATTGACTTAAAACCCCAGCTAAACACACGGTACAGCAACAAACTGCAAAATGCATTTAAAATTGAATAGATGTGGAGTGATGATTGCACTAATTTACTTCATTGCGCTGTAAACTGCAGGTCACACACCTGCAGCTTCTAGAAGTGCTGCTAATACTCCCATGTGCTAAACCTCACATAACATAATTGTGCTGGTCTTGATCCAACTCATATTCTTTCAAATTGGGCTCATCAGTGAGCCTCATCAGCTCATCTTCCATGCTCCTGCTTGATTCCCCCGCACTTGAACTTGAATTTACCCATGCAATGTTGATCACAACTGACTACAGGGATTAGGAGGCAGTGGTGGCCTGTCCTCTGTTATTATCTTCCCAGTGCTATTTTCAAGAGACAAAGCTGGTAACTGTTAACATTACAGTCTAAAAATCACATTTAAAGGACAGAGAAAATGTGGTAGGTGAACACGAGAGAGAGAGAGAGAGAGAGAGAGAGAGAGAGAGAGAGAGAGAGAGAGAGAGAGAGAGAACTGGGAGTAAGTGACTAATGACAAACAGCCTACCCCATTTAGGGGAATATCTTTTCAGTGTATATCCTGCCTAAGTGTATTACATTCCAAAATCCAAAAACCATTACCAATACTGCATCATTCATTATAGCCGGTTTAAGTGTAATACTGTCTCAGACTGACTGTCTCAGAATAGGAACTCTTGCTTATGCCTCAAAAGTATAGTATAAAAGACCAGGACAGTGATATTTCAAAATATCACTATTTCCAATGGGAAAACGGGCAAATGTGTGTCTTATCGTTCACATAAAGTCAGAAAAAAACAACATATGAATCCAAATTAACATGTATTTATACTAAAGTAATACAAAAATGACTACAAAAGATTTAGGATTCATCCAATATTTGGATTCATGTTGTTTTTTTCTGACTTTATGTGAACGAAAAGACACAAAAGTGCCCGTTTTCTCATTGGAAATAGTGATATTTTGAAATATCACTGTCCTGGTCACAAAAGCAAAGTTTGTGGGGAATAATAGCCATTTTCTATACTTTTGAGGCATAAGCAATTAGAAAATAACACTTACTACCCAGGAACAAAAAAAAAAAAAAAAAAAATAGTTACACGGTGCTATCAGAATAGGAACTCTACACATTCTACCCTGGTCTTTATCACAGTACTTGGGAGTTCAGAACTTCCCTAGAATAGCCAGACTACCTTTACAGTGCATCTCAGAGGGTATTGACCACACTCGCATGTCATGACACATGATTTTTATTTCCTTCCTGCACTGTCCAGTTTGGAGGCTTGGTTTGAGTCCATGCTGTTGAAAGAGTTTGAACATGTGCACAAGGAATTTCTGGTTATATCTCTGTGTCCCAGTACGTTGAACGGTAAGTGCATTATTATTTTATAAAACTAGAATAATCTGTTGCCCCTGGTATGGTTTAAGGCTGCACACAATGAATCAAGACTATTTAAGAAAAAGACTGGGGGAAAGTTATTTTCTCATGTTTCTAAACCTTAATCTCAAAAAATATATATATATATATATATATATATATATATATCTATATATATATATATATATATATTTTTTTTTTTTTTTAACAAAAAAGATTGCATGTGGTCACAAAATCTGTGAGGTTGTCCACTTGTTGCTATTGAAGGGATTATCACATTGATTTCTGTCAATGGGGGGGTGGGGGGGGGGTCCTCTTGTTGCTATTGAAGGGATTATCAAGTTGATTTCTGTCAATGGGGGGTCCTCTTGTTGCTATTGAAGGGATTATCAAATTGATTTCTGTCAATGGGGGGTCCTCTTGTTGATATTGAAGGGATTATCAAGTTGATTTCTGTCAATGGGGGGGGGGGGGGGGGGGTCCTCTTGTTGCTATTGAAGGGATTATCAAATTGATTTCTGTCAATGGGGGGTCCTCTTGTTGCTATTGAAGGGATTATCAAGACTTGATTTCTGTCAATGGGGGGTCCTCTTGTTGCTATTGAAGGGATTATCAAGTTGATTTCTGTCAATGGGGGGGGTCCTCTTGTTGCTATTGAAGGGATTATCACATTGATTTCTGTCAATGGGGGGGGGGGTCCTCTTGTTGATATTGAAGGGATTATCAAGTTGATTTCTGTCAATGGGGGGGGGGTCCTCTTGTTGCTATTGAAGGGATTATCAAGTTGATTTCTGTCAATGGGGGGGGGGTCCTCTTGTTGCTATTGAAGGGATTATCAAGTTGATTTCTGTCAATGGGGGGGGGGGTCCTCTTGTTGCTATTGAAGGGATTATCAAGTTGATTTCTGTCAATGGGGGGGGGGGTCCTCTTGTTGCTATTTAAGGGATTATCAAGTTGATTTCCGTCAATGGAGGGTCCTCTTGTTGCTATTTAAGGGATTATCAAGTTGATTTCTGTCAATGGGGGGTCCTCTTGTTGCTATTGAAGGGATTATCAAGACTTGATTTCTGTCAATGGGGGGTCCTCTTGTTGCTATTGAAGGGATTATCAAGTTGATTTCTGTCAATGGGGGGGGGTCCTCTTGTTGCTATTGAAGGGATTATCAAATTGATTTCTGTCAATGGGGGGTCCTCTTGTTGCTATTGAAGGGATTATCAAATTGATTTCCGTCAATGGGGGGTCCTCTTGTTGCTATTGAAGGGATTATCAAATTGATTTCTGTCAATGGGGGGTCCTCTTGTTGCTATTGAAGGGATTATCAATACTTGATTTCTGTCAATGGGGGGTCCTCTTGTTGCTATTGAAGGGATTATCAATACTTGATTTCTGTCAATGGGGGGTCCTCTTGTTGCTATTGAAGGGATTATCAAATTGATTTCTGTCAATGGGGGGTCCTCTTGTTGCTATTGAAGGGATTATCAAATTGATTTCTGTCAATGGGGGGTCCTCTTGTTGCTATTGAAGGGATTATCAAATTGATTTCTGTCAATGGGGGGTCCTCTTGTTGCTACTGAAGGGATTATCAAATTGATTTCTGTCAATGGGGGGTCCTCTTGTTGCTACTGAAGGGATTATCAAATTGATTTCTGTCAATGGGGGGGGGTCCCCTTGTTGCTATTGAAGGGATTATCAAGTTGATTTCTGTCAATGGGGGGGGGGTCCTCTTGTTGCTATTGAAGGGATTATCAAGTTGATTTCTGTCAATGGGGGGTCCTCTTGTTGCTATTGAAGGGATTATCAAGTTGATTTCTGTCAATGGGGGGGGGGGGGGGGGGGGTGGTCTCTTAGGGGGGGGGGTCCTCTTGTTGCTATTGAAGGGATTATCAAGACTTGATTTCTGTCAATGGGGGGTCCTCTTGTTGCTATTGAAGGGATTATCACATTGATTTCTGTCAATGGGGGGGGTCCTCTTGTTGCTATTGAAGGGATTATCAAGTTGATTTCTGTCAATGGGGGGGGGGGTCCTCTTGTTGCTATTGAAGGGATTATCAAGTTGATTTCTGTCAATGGGGGGTCCTCTTGTTGCTATTGAAGGGATTATCACATTGATTTCTGTCAATGGGGGGGGGTCCTCTTGTTGCTATTTAAGGGATTATCAAGTTGATTTCCGTCAATGGAGGGTCCTCTTGTTGCTATTTAAGGGATTATCAAGTTGATTTCCGTCAATGGGGGGTCCTCTTGTTGCTATTGAAGGGATTATCAAATTGATTTCTGTCAATGGGGGGTCCTCTTGTTGCTATTGAAGGGATTATCAAATTGATTTCTGTCAATGGGGGGTCCTCTTGTTGCTATTGAAGGGATTATCAAGACTTGATTTCTGTCAATGGAGGGTCCTCTTGTTGCTATTGAAGGGATTATCAAATTGATTTCAGTCAATGGGGGGTCCTCTTGTTGGTACTGAATGGATTATCACATTGATTTCTGTCAATGGGGGGTCCTCTTGTTGCTACTGAAGGGATTATCAAATTGATTTCTGTCAGTGGGGGGGTCCTCTTGTTGCTACTGAAGGGATTATCACATTGATTTCTGTCAATGGGGGGGGGGGTCCTCTTGTTGCTATTGAAGGGATTATCACATTGATTTCTGTCAATGGGGGGGGTCCCTTTGTTGCTATTGAAGGGATTATCAAGACTTGATTTCTGTCAATGGGGGGTCCTCTTGTTGTTACTGAAGGGATTATCACATTGATTTCTGTCAATGGGGGGTCCTCTTGTTGCTATTGAAGGGATTGTCACATTGATTTCTGTTAATGGGGAGAAATCTACTTATTGCTATTGATCGAATCCCACCATAGAACAGAGAAATAATAGTATCCAAAGTCTAAAACAAGTGCTGTATTTATTGATCAAATCTGCACCGTAGACAAACTCAATCTGAAACAAAAAAAAACAACCCTGTTGGTGTTTTTCAATGACAGAGAGGACATGCAGCAATGTTTCTATTGATCTGAAATGCCGATACAGAACAGCCCTCTTGGGTAATGTAGTGTTCACAGGAGATGCCCTGACACCCTGCCTACAGTAATAACATCAGCACAGACAGCAACCGTTCCGCAATAACTTAAAACAAGTGCCGTGTCTGTCTTCAGCAGCAAGATTAACGGAATCATGAAGGCACCTCGTAATCCCTGTGGTGACCATTTAGAATTGACCTCCCCCAGGAGAGGTGGCCTGCCTACCCAGTATACTCCTTCAGTAATGGATTCCAGTTCTGTTCCTTTACAGTACACTATCTCCCCCAGGACAGCAGGGAATTGCTTGTGAATGATTGCAATGGTTTGGCCTTTAGGACCTCACTGATAGATTATTCCACAGTGTGTGAAGCAGTGCCTCCCAGTCCCTCGTCTCATTAGCAAACAAGAAGAAAAGCAGTATCTTTAGTTTGTGTTTTCTGTAGAGTTTAGGACAGGGACACTTTCCCCTTATACATACCAGACCATGCAGTTATCTAAAAAGATGAGCCACCTCTGGATTGCAGCACAGTTTAAATGCTGTTGTAAAAACCGGAACTGGCAAGCAGAATCTACATCATAACATCTCATGACTAGAGGTGTACAAATCTGTGGGAAGCAGAAATCTGTAGAGTGTTCTGCGGAGCATCATATGAGTTTAGTATTTGTATTAATAATGGCTCAATAAAAATGGAAATCAAGTAAACATAATCATATCAAACAATTTATGGGTTAAGTACTTAACTGACTATAAAAAGCAAGCATTTTTTGACAGTAAAACCTTTAGAAACTGCCAAAAAAACATCACATCACATGAGACTTTTTATTGGTCCACGTTTTGAAAGTCTTAATTCGTCTTTAACTAACTTCTACTTTTTGAAGGAGCCAAAACATCTGTTAATTAACAAAACTGGAACCGAACAACTCAGTTCTGTATTTCAGGTCACTTTAGCAGTCTGTCTGTGATAATTACGATGACAACGTAGCTGCAGAATACAGTGAATCTGTGGAATCCCGTGGGAGCCTGCAAATTCAGTGATTTCCAAGGAATTCCGTTATCTGCAGATTTGAAATGCCTCTACCTCCTCGTAACACAGCGTATAAAAAAAGACCACACCTGTATCTGAAGCCGACACACTTTCACCTCTGTGTCTTTACAAAGAAATCCTCTACTACTGGTTTCTGTTTAGTTTTTTTCCTTGCAAGAACAGACCCACGCTCCTTCCAGAGCTCTCTTCAGTAGTTGCTGTCAGGGCAGTGCTGCGCTCCTTGACTACAGCTGAAGGCTCCCAGCCTCTACATTGTCTTCACTCACCATCAGCTGCATGCTGCAGTTTGTGGCTCTTCAAGGAGCTCCTGGATTTGAACTTCTTCCCACACATGTCGCACAGGTGTGGTTTCTCAGTGCTGTGCCGGTTCATGTGGGCCTTGAGATTACTCTTACTGCGAGTGGCATAATCGCAGAGCGAGCACTTGAAGGGCTTCACTCCTGCAAAGAACAAATACGCACACACATTGTATTATATAAAGCTGGCCTTGATTAATAATACTTCTCAAACGCTGCAATATTTCATTACATGATTTATGACATTTTAGAAGTATCGCCGTTGCTTATTTTCTGTAATATGGTAGCCTACCTGTATGTAGCAGCGTGTGTGACTAACCTACATTGACTACAGTACATTACATTTATCGGTGACAGTTACCGAGAACCTATTAGGTGGGAGTTGGAAGTTCAGGGGAGTACTGTACCAGCAAATCAGGAGTACTGGTTGTTAAGGGGCGGGACAATGCTGGTGTGGCAGTTAAGTCCAAGAGTGTGACATAAATGTTTTTCTGCACTGAAAATTACCTCCGAATATCAGCTTGACTTCTGTAAAAACTACAATATATCCTACTCTTATTTTTTTTTTCTCACTGTAACTTGCTTATTTGTAATTTCTCTGCAAGAGAAACTAAAACTAAATGTTCTCATAGATAGTAAGCACATTTTTTTTTTTCTTTTTTGTACGGGAAACTAAAAACAAAACAACAAAACATCAGGTTACTACCATAACTCTGGTTCCCTGAAAGAGAATGACAACCATCACCGAATGGGAAGAGCTCTCTGACCGTCAATCTCTGAGCAAATATACAAAAACTGCCCTATCAGGGCCCTGCTGTGAGGGGGAAGTCCCACCCGCCTCCTGCAGAAGAGGGATGTCCTCACAGTAGCACATCGCCATTTTCTTTTGAAATCAGAGGTCAACTGGGGACAAGACCTCGAAGGGTAATGGTTGTGGTACTAACCTAACGTTCCGTTTCAATTCGAATGACAACCATTACCGAATGGGAAAGCTGTACCAAAGCTGTCGTGGCTCCAGATTACCGACAGTACAGCCCCACGGCGATAGCAACAGAGCCCACATGACGCCTAAGGGCATGCCGCCTGCAAAACTCTAGAGCCCAGAGAGTGTCTTGTTCGGTTTGTCACATCAAGGAGGTAAAAACGCACAAATGTCTGACTACCTGTCCATGTAGCAGCATTGCATAACTCATCTAAGGAGGTGCCATGAAGGAAAGCCCATGAAGTTGCCTGGCCCCTGGCAGAATGGTCCGTAATGTCCCCTGGTAACGGGGAGTCCGTCTGTTCATACGCCAAGCGTATTGCATCTGTCACCCGGTGCGCTAGACATTGCTTCGACAAGGCCTGACCTCTAGAGTGGGACCCGTAGCAGACAAACAGCTGGTTGGACTGTCTCCAGGATGCCGTCCTATCCAAATAACAGCGCAGAGCCTGAACTGGGCATAGCGTGTGTTGTCTGCAGTCCTCTTCTGACTCGTGCGGGGGAGGTCTGAAAGTTTCCAAAACCACTGATTGGTTAATATGGAATGAGGATACCACCTTTGGCCAAAAGGATGGCTTTGTTCTTTATATTACCCACGAGTCACTTCCAGTGAAAGCCATACATGTGTCATCGATGGACAGCTCATGAAGCTCACTTACTCATCTGGCAGATTTAACGGCTATTAAAAATGCCACTTTCAATGAAACAGGGCGCAGTTCTGCTGACGCCATGGGCTCAAATGGGGGACCCATAAGGGCCTGAAGTACCAGTTCTAGATCCCTCTTCGGGACCATACTTTTCATGGGAGGATGAAGCCTCCGAGCCCCTTTAAGAAACTGCACTGCAGGAAATGTGCCCCCGGGGACACCGAGTCAATTTTGTCATGGCACAGTGATATTGATGCCAGGTATACCTTCAAAGTGGACGCTGATTTCCCTGCGTTAAACTGGTGTCGTAAGAAGGTTAATATCGTCTCAATCGGGCAAGTCACCGGATCGTGACCTTCGGCAAGGCATCAGTCTTGGAAAACTTTTGGGCTCTAGTGCTCGGCGTCCTAGCAGACTGTAGTGTTTCTACTACTGCATCTGGCAAACCTCGTCTGAATAGACAGCTCCGTTCAATGGCCAGACCCAGAGTTGGAGCTGGGCTGGGTTTGGGTGCCATAATAGCCCCTCCGCTTGGCTCAGGAGGTCCTTGCACAGCGGGAGCTGCCACGGCTGATCCAACAACATGTCGGACAGGAGAGCAAACCAGGGGTGTCTCGGCCATCTGGGTGCATCCAGCAGAACCTGTGCTCTCTACACCCTGATGCTCTCTAGTGTCAGGGGTATTAATGGTAGTGGAGGGAATGCATACAAGAGCTCCTGTGGCCAGGGGTGAGCTAGCGCATCTACTCCCAGGGGATCCCCGTCTCTCTCTCTCTCCATGGAGAACCATAGGGGGCAATGAGTGGACTCGGCTGTGGCAAAGAGTTCGACTCATGCAGGTCGAAACCTCTCCCAAATCTGCTTCACCACTTGAGGATGCAGCCTCCACTCTGAGCTGTCTGGAGCTCCTCTGGACAGGAGGTCTGCTGCCTTGTTGTCCACACCGGGGAGGTGAACTGCCCTGATGGAACGCAAGTTTCTGTGCGTCCAGGACAGGAGTCTGTGCGCTGCGTGGTGAAGGCCCGGTAAACGCAGGCCACCTTGGTGATTTATGTAGGCTACCACTGTGGTGTTGTCCGTCCGGACCAGCACATGTTTGTGCGCTAATTGCTGGCGAAAATGTCATAACGCCAGGCTCACTGCTAGCTCTTGCACATTTATGTGCACTTGCTGCCAATGTCCCTTCCACTGATCTCTTATTCCTCTCCTGTTCCAGACCGCTCCCCAACCCAGACTGGAGGCGTCTGTAGTGATCACTTCCCTTCTGTGATCTGAGGGGAGATCCGAGGCGCAGATTGCCGGGACGGAGCCACCACTCCATTGTCTTCCGGCATTGTCTGGACACTCGCACCAGCCGGTACCGATCTCGGACCGGGTGCACCTTCAGCGTATTCACCCAGGCTTGAAGCGGGCGCATTCTCAGCAGCCTTAGTGGAAGGATTCCTGAGGCGGCTGCCATCAGCCCCAACAACATTTGATATAGTTTGACCTGTAGGAGAACGTCCTCTCTGAATAGGGAGAGTGTGGTCTCCAATGACCGAATCCTGTCTTCCGACAGTGAGGCAAGCATGCTCACAGAGTTCAGTTTGATCCCCAGGAACACTGTGGACTGAGATGGTACGAAGTTGCTCTTCTGTTGATATATTGAGAGGCTCAACTTCGCCACATAATCTATGACCTGTTTTGTGTGCGCCTCTGCGTGTGCTTTTGACCCTGCGTGCAAATCAACCAATCGTCCAGATAGTTTAGGATCCGAATACCCTGCAGCCTGAATGGAGCTAGTGCTGCATCCATGCACTTTGAAAATGTGCGGGGCACCAGCGAGAGGCCAAATGGCAGCACACAGAATTCGTACGTGTTGTCTTGAAAGGCGAAGCGCAAATATTTTCTGTGCGCGGGACGGATTGGGACCTGAAAGTAGGCGTCTTGCAGGTCGATCGATGTGAACCAGTTGCCCGGTTGGACGGACTGGAGGATACGCTGTGCTATCAACATGTTGAACTTCCTGTGTTGGAGGCACAAGGGTCTGAAATCGCCGTCCCTCTTGGGCACCAGGAAGTACCTGGAGTAAAAGCAGCTGAGGGCATCGCTTGGACTTACCAAGCATACAGCGTTCTTCCTTCGAAGATTGGCGAACTCCTGTTGAAGAAGTATCATCCTCGCTGGTTTGACGGCGGTGAGGAGCACACCCTTGAAATGTGGCGGACCTATGCGGAATTGTAAAGCGTATCCGTGTCTCATTGTCAGTAGCACCCAGGAGTTCTTTTGTATATTTGCTCAGAGATTGATGGTCAGAGAGGCTCTTCCCATTCGGTAATGGTTGTCATTCGAATTGAAAGGGAACCACCTTTGAGAACTTCAGAAGGGCTGCTGTTCTGTATGTAGTTTATCTTGCATTTTCTTTCAGAACTGTACTACCATTAAAACAATGTGCTTACTATGTGTGTGTGTACATTAGTTTGTAATGTACGTGCTAGATTGAGGCTCCCATCTCTTCATGGGCATTACATGAACATAGTCAGTGTTGCATGTTTATTTATTTACTGTGTGTGTGTTTTTTGTTTCTTTATTGACAGCGGCGTTTATTCGAGGGCATCATCAAATTGAAGTTATATATATATATATATATATATATATATGAAAATAATAAATCAGGCAAACAAAATTACTGTCAGTTTTACAAAATGTTTTATTTTTAAATGACCTCATACTGAATATTTAATTACAGGTGTACTGTGAATTTCATTTCAGGCTGCGTTCCACAGATCTAATTGACTGTATATAATATATATATATATATATATATATATATATATATATATATATATATATATATATATATATATATATATATATATATATATATATATATATATAAATATAAAAAGACTTATGAAATTACAGGAATTACGGGAACACGTCAACCACAATAACATGTATTTCCAAATAAAACAATACAAATAAATGCATTTGGTGGATATTTACCCCAAATGATTGTGTTCCAATAGCAGACGCTGGTTTTTAAAGAGATTTTGGTGAGAAGCATCTTTTATGAAATCATTTTATTCAAGTGAAGAATCTACCTGGCCTGGATGAGGTAAATCAACAACACTTTTTTTGTTTAGTTCTGCTTGCAGTCTCTAGAAGTGAATACGCTGATGTTTGGAGCTCATTTGTGGGCTTGTATAAATCAGTCTTATAAATCATTAACTCAAGTTCCCTGGGGTTTTAAAGATAAAGAGCTTCACATGCACTGATCGACGGGCTGTTTCCATAACATTGCTACACAAAGTCTAAACAGAAGCTGTGTTTAGATCTGCTTCCCTACTAGATTGAGTGCACAGTTCCCAAGTGGCTTAAAAAAAACATAACCAAACAACACTGTGTAATTACAATGAACAATGAGCTGAATATGCAGAGTTCAGTATCTCATCAAGGAACTGCTTCAGCTTGACAGGTGTTTTACCAAGTCCGAAACTGCTGCAGCTTCACTTAATCACATTGCTTACCCATCTAATTATCTGCACAAATGCTTTTGTCTTTATCCTATCAGGTAAGTAAACAGCTGTGTGTGTGGTATGAAGGAGTGCATTTTAATTCTGTACCCGCTACATGTGCTGTATATCAAAAGCAAACTCTCTTTTAGACACACCCTACCTTCATGAGCCCAGATGTGCCGCTGCAGGTCCGATCCATTCCTCATTAAATAGCAGTCACAGTAAGGACACTTGGAGGCACGCTTTCCAATCAGCCCTTTCAGCTGCACTCTCCTCCCAAGGATTTCTGAGATTGTGTTCATTGACACCTCTGGAAAGAGATGCACTTGCTGTTACTGTCTGTTTAGCACAGTAGCCCATCTTCACGTTTTTGGGGTCATTAAAACAAATCAATCTGACAAGGTCTGTAGGATCAATCAGCTACAATAACCAGATGAGCACTGATGAGCCTAATGGCCTCCTCTCCACTTTGTTTTTTTTTAATTAAATCAACAGACTGAAACCAGTTTTAATTTACAGCTCCTGACGGTTATGCAGATTAGACTGCTTGAATGGTAGTTTATTTGTAGATTTTCATATGTGGGGAAAAAAAATTAAAATAAAATAATAATAATGGTTTGTTATAGACAAAGACCCATTGCTAAATCAATTCCCAACACAATTATTAGTGCTCATTAGCATGTATTCCCAGAGTAACAGCAACACTGGCAGCGACAGGCTCTCTCCTGACACTGCTTTGGACATTAGAAAGCCTGTTATGTTATGAAGTCTCAACCCTTTAAGTCGAAATGCTGAAATGCGAGTAAAAACCTGCATTTCAGTTGGGCTGTTTTTGGGTGCAAGTGCCACTGTTTCAAGTTTGGATCTGTAGCTGACCCTGGAGAGACAGTTGGCTGCGGTTAGCAGTGTAAGCCCTAATAAACCATTGCTGCTCTCTTAGTCACATTCAAATCAAAAAGATAATTCTCTTCCTGGCCAAGCTCGAGACTGAAGAGGAAAGGAGAAGTTCACGATCAAAGCACGCCCTGTCATCAAGTTCATTTAACTTTTTGAAATTAATCCTATTATCTATTCCAACCTAAATAGACTTAGTGGAGTTCAGTTTTTCAAGGGCCAAAATAAATAATGAAAAAGGTGGAAACAAGAACAACAGAAATTGTAAGTGTCTTTTGGAAACTTGCAGTGTATTTATTTAAAGGTACAAAACAGCCTTTTAGTTTTGTGGATCTGGCAACATGTGAAGTTGCTGCTCTAGTGTAAGTCTCCATGGAGAATTTGTAACGGATAGCTTTTCCTACACAAGACAGACCTAACACTCAGATGACAAGAGAAGAACCTTAAAATTATATCACCTGGAGTAAAAAAGTTTTTGCAGTTAAATACAAGCTCAAGTGTACATGAATATTTGCAACCCCCCCCCCCCCCTAACCATGCAATTTTTCAAATCTTTCACTTAAACTTACAGGGAGTAACTGTTCATCATGTGTTGAAATTACTGACCCGTGGTTTAATAATATATCTACTGCTTGTGAAACTGCTATATAAAGATCTGGAAGTATGAAAAAAGAACAAGGAAAGGTTGTCCAAATTGTCTGTACCATCAAGTTAATCAACTTCTTAAAAACACCACATATTTCTGCTCTGCGTTTTATTTCATTCTTGGTAGGTGCCTCCTCCCGCCCTGACTTTACCAGCCAGTCTAGTAAGATAAACAGTAGCTGCCTCTTATTTTCAGGTGCTGCTGAGGGCGTGACACTTACCTGGGTGGCTGTTTTTGATATGTGATTTAATAAGCCGATCCTCTGGAAAGGACTTCTCACACACAGGGCAAACGTAACTCCTTTTATCCTGAAAAAAACAGGTTTTTGAAAAGCATGGCTAGAGACCTGTGAAATGAGACATGAGCCAGACTGTAATACAATGAAACTTCTGCCAGTCAAGATTGTGGATAAATAAAACATCTGTGGGTGTCATGGTTGAGCTAGTACAGAACAATGCAAAAAAATATTTCACGCTCAATCAGTTTCATTCAATAAAACAAAAAGCCTTCCCAAACATGAAGAGCGGTAGGGTTGCATATTGAGAAGTTCGGTTTTGTTTGCGGTTGACATGACTTGTATACATAAAGCCATTCCATCGTGTGCTGCAATGCTTCTAAAAATGTGTGAACAGGCACGTGTTATAATGCAAGAAATATTGCAGTACCTCACACAGCACTGCCTTTACACATGCCAGTTTGCAAACAAACATACTGCATATACTAAACTGAAGTAATTTCAGCAGTACTTTACAGATCAAACATGCAGAGCCGTCACTTCAGCGCTTTTCTGACTTTTTCTTTGAAGCATTTTGTAATTTTTTTTTTTTTTTAACTTTTCATGTTTCAGCAGCAAAAAGGCAGAAATGTGACACTGTATTTTTGAAGCTTTTGAACTTGCTCTTCTTGTTCATATTGCCGTTTGTATAGTGCCCAGTCTGTCACCAAACTGTAGATTTCACAAGTATTGTTGCAAATACAGAACTAATGAAAAAGCCTAAATTACCTTTTATGGTTTATTTAATTTTTCTCCAGTGGAGAGTTACATCTTTTCCTACATGGATACATCTTTATGGAAATGAACTTCAGGGGTCAACTACTGAAAGGCTGGATGACCTAAAGGCCAGATTGTTTTATGGACAGTGATTGCTATGTTACAATAATGCACCAAAATCCATGCTGTGCAAAGAAATTTGCTGTGAAAATGTCAGTCACAAGCTGTGCAATGGACTGAATGCAGATAAAGTGCAATTCTATATCCCTGCTGTGCAATATCGTACAGCTAAATTCACTCAGCTCACACTCACACCAAGAACCAGCACAGCAGTCTGCGGAACTTGAAAAGTGTCGTCAGGGGCGGGGGGGGACGGGGGGACCCTTGCCCCCCTGCCCCCTGCCCATTTTTGGGGAATACGGGTAACCTGTGTCTAGATCTAATACCTATGAAAGCATTTGCCAAAACATTTTCTACTTGACTCAATTTCTTATGCAGTAGTTCTACTTCAGAATGTTTGGTTAAGTGTTTGAAGTTATGGACAAATCTGTTTTTTCCTAAAGATAATGGCAAATTTCACGTGACTTTTAAGATTTATTTTTAGCAATTTTTAACAAGTACCTACTGAGACTCCCGCGACATTGTTTGAGTGGAAACAGATTTCTGAATCGGGCCGCTGTATGTCTGTTGTGTGTCACAGTATACTGCACAGGTCTGCGTCGTGTGTCACAGTATACTGCGCAGGTCTGCGTCATGTGTCACAGTATACTGCGCAGGTCTGCGTCGTGTGTCACAGTATACTGCGCAGGTCTGCGTCGTGTGTCACAGTATACTGCGCAGGTCTGCGTCGTGTGTCACAGTATACTGCGCAGGTCTGTGTCGTGTGTCACAGTATACTGCGCAGGTCTGCGTCGTGTGTCACAGTATACTGCGCAGGTCTGCGTCGTGTGTCACAGTATACTGCGCAGGTCTGCGTCGTGTGTCACAGTATACTGCGCAGGTCTGCGTCGTGTGTCACAGTATACTGCGCAGGTCTGCGTCGTGTGTCACAGTATACTGCGCAGGTCTGCGTCGTGTGTCACAGTATACTGTGCAGGTCTGCGTCGTGTGTCACAGTATACTGCACAGGTCTGCGTCGTGTGTCACAGTATACTGCAAAGGTCTGTGTCGTGTGTCAAAGTATACTAAACAGGTCTGCGTCGTGTGTCACAGTATACTGCACAGGTCTGCGTCGTGTGTCACAGTATACTGCACAGGTCTGCGTCATGTGTCACAGTATACTGCACAGGCCTGCGGGCTTGATCTACAAAGACCTGCTTGAAACTAGAGCCGTGTTTTACCAGACGTGTTTTTCTGCAAACATTTCCATTTAAGGAACTCTTGAGAGATTGTCTTCTTGGACACAAATGCAGCAGGAACCCACTTCAACCCATGTTGCTGAATACAGTAGTTGCACACAACTTACATAGGCCGAGTGGATCTCATGGCACCTCACATGCTGCAAACAAGGGCAATTTCTAATTTTACCTACTTTGTTAAAGTCACCTTATAATTATAAGTAAAGATGTACAGAATAGAAAAGACACAAATTGACACTGAAGTTCAGATGTCTGCTGAAAAAACTATTAGAGCCACTTCCACTACTTTGATGAACCCTTTAATTAAGAGCTTCATACTGTACTGTGAGTAACAAAAGAAACAAGTAACAAAATGCTAATCTTGTGTCAACCATACTTATCAAAAGAGGAATAAAAGCTTCAAATGCTCCCGAGCATAATGAAAAAAGGCAACGCGGAGAAGTGTTTACAAGAAATGAATACACTGCCATTCTTTTAAATGTCACTTCCCTCCTAATGCACTGTGCACAATCTGCAAAAACAGACTGTTACATAGGCATGCTCTGTGCATCATGCCACCGCCTAGACTGAAGATCTCTTCTTGTTCTGTTTTTATGTTAGGAGATAAATGGCCTTGTCTGATTTTATATCATTTTGAATTGCGTTCTCTTCACTCAAGGTTTGTGTCCCTCATGGAAAAGCACTTAAGACAAATATCTGTAAAGGCTGCATTTCAAACAAGGAGCGGTTAATGGCAGTTCCTTCAATCCAATTATCATTTTTAAACCATGTATAAAACCATTCCCATCCGGGGACCTTGGCTGATGAATGTACGGCAAAACTGTTCCCAAACTGTCTCCCAAAAAACTGTACAACACTTCGATTCCATACTGAAGAAATGTAGGGGGCTTTTAATAATAACAATTATAATAATAATAATAATAATTTCATAGTGAACCACCAACACAGAGTGCTTTACCAGATACGAGACTAGGGCGTGTGAGCTATGCATCAGCTGCAGAGTCACTTACAACAACATCTCACCCCAAAGATGGACCATTGCTCAGAGTCACACAGTGAGTCAGTGGCTGAGCTGGGATTTGAACCAGGGACCTCCTGGTTACAAGCCTGTTTCTTTAACCACTAGATCACACTTTTGAATTAATCTGCTACAAGGATGCTCTTGAAAATGGGATGTGGACTCCCAGTCTGAGTTTTTTTTTTTTTTATTTTTTTTTTTTTTTTTTTTTTTTTTTAAAAGAAAAGTCATTTATGTGAATACATAAATACAGCAGTACCTTCCACTTGACTTGTTGTAAGTGTGTTCTTTATAGGCCTTGGTAAGGAAGTGTCTAAAGGAATAGGGTTCTCGAATGGATTCAGAAATAAATAAATGTCCTTTTATTTGTAGGATTAAAAAAGGGTTAAAGGGGTTAAAAAAAAAAAATAAGACTAAATAAGAATAAACAAACAACAGCGCTATCTGCCCTGTACCTTTAGCATCAGGGCAAGGGAAACACAAACAAACTAAAAGCAGAGAAATTATTATTGTCCTTTCTTCTTAGTCACAGAACGGGAGAAACCACAAATTACTTATTACTTTTATACAGTACAGCCGAAATATATCTATAACAGCCAATCATATACAGTGTCGTGAAAAAGTATTTGCCCCGTCTGATTTTCTGCATTTCTGCACATTTTTGACACTGAATGTTATCAGATCTTCAACCAAAATCTAATATTAGCTAAAAGGGATCCTGAGTGAACAAATAACACACAATTTTGATACTTACTTCATTTATTTATTAAAGAAAGTTATGCATTACCCAATGCCCCGTTTGAAAAAGTAATTGCCCCTTTAGACTCAATAACTGGTTACGCCACCTTTAGCAGCAATAACTGCAACCAAGCGCTTCCTGTAGTTATTGATCAGTCTCTCACAGCGCCGTGGAGGAATTTTGGCCCACTCCTTCATGCAGAACTGCTTCAACTCAGTGACATTTGTGAGTTTTCAAGCATAAACTGCTCATTTTAGGTCCTGCCACAACATCTCAATGGGGTTTAGGTCTGGACTTTGACTAGGCCATTCCAAAACTTTAAATTTCTTGTTCTTCAACCATTCTGATGTAGACTTGTGTGTTTCGGATCATTGTCTTGCTGCATGACCCTACTGCACTTCAGCTTCAGCTCATGGAAGGATGGCCTGACATTCTCCTGTAGAATTCTCTGATACAGAACAGAATTCATGGTTCCTTCAATGACGGCAAGTCGTCCAGGTCCTTATGCAGCAAAGCATCCCCAAATCATGATACTACCACCACCATGCTTGACCGTTGGTATGAGGTTCTTACTGTGGAATGTACAGTTTTTGGTTTTCGCCAGACATAACGGGGCCCATGTTGGACAAAAAGTTCTACTTTTGACTTATCTGTCCATAGAACATTGTTCCAGAACTCTTGAGGATCATCCAGGTGCTTTTTGGCAAACTTGAGACGAGCATTCATGTTCTTCTTAGTGAGCAGTGGTTTCCGCCTTGCTACTCTGCCATGAATCACATTTTTGCCCAGTGTCTTTCTGATAGTGGAGTCATTAACACTGACGTTAGCCGAGACGCGAGAGGCCTGCAGATCCCTATAGATTGTTCTAGGGTTCTTTGTGACTTCCTGGATGATTTTACGCCTTTCTCTTGGAGAGAATAAGAAAAAATAACCTACAATGTCTTTAACGTTAAAAAAAGAGAGATACTGTTGAAAATGCTGTAGCATATCCAAAGAGTACTCTTTTTTTAAGCATATTCAGAGCTTGATAATATTTTGATACAGTTTGATAAGATAACTGTCACCCGCAAACATCCCCAGCAACTCAAACATGGTATTAGCATCTAGGAGAATCCTGCACAGCAATGGCTCTCCATTCCACCATCATCTTCCACATAGCTATGTTCAAAACTTCTGACTATCATGTTGACAAGACCCAAGCTAACACAGGATAGACAGAAAGATAGATAGATAGATAGATAGATAGATAGATAGATAGATAGATAGATAGATAGATAGATAGATAGATAGATACCTTTCATGTAATTCTAATGGCTCTGTTGTACTAAATATAGCAAGCAATGAAAAACTTTTCCCCATTGGGTCCCAATTGCTCTTGAACCTGAAGACACAGCAAGAGATCTCTGGCAGCCACATGCAGGCAGGCTGGGCTAGACGTCATGTTGTAATACTAGTCAGGCTGTGACAGGCATCATGTTGTAATATCAGTCAGGCTGAGCTAGACATCATGTTGTAATACTAGTCAGGCTGGGATAGGCATCACGTTGTAATACTAGTCAGGCTGGGATAGGCATCATGTTGTAATACCAGTCAGGCTGGGACAGGCATCATGTCTTAATACTGCAGTGAGGCTGGGCTAGACATCATGTTGTAATACCAGTCAGGCTGGGATAGGCATCATGTTGTAATACTAGACAGGCTGGGATAGGCATCATGTTGTAATACCAGTCAGGCTGGGATAGGCATCATGTCTTAATACTACAGTGAGGCTGGGCTAGACATTATGTTGTAATACCAGTCAGGCTGGGTTAGACATCATGATGTAATACCAGTCAGGCTGGGCTAGACATCATGTTTTAATACTGCAGTCAGGCTGGGCTAGACATCATGTTTTCATACTGCAGTCAGGCTGGGCTAGACATCATGTTGTAATACTGCAGTCAGGCTGGGTTAGACATCATGTTTTAATACTGCAGTCAGGCTGGGCTAGAGATCATGTTGTAATACTGCAGTCAGGCTGGGCTAGACATCATGTTGTAATACTGCAGTCAGGCTGGGCTAGACATCATGTTGTAATACTGCAGTCAGGCTGGGCTAGAGATCATGTTGTAATACTGCAGTCAGGCTGGGCTAGAGATCATGTTGTAATACTGCAGTCAGGCTGGGCTAGACATCATGTTGTAATACTGCAGTCAGGCTGGGCTACAGATCATGTTGTAATACTGCAGTCAGGCTGGGATAGACATCATGTTGTAATACTGCAGTCAGGCTGAGCTAGACATCATGTTGTAATACTGCAGTCAGGCTGGATTAGACATCATGTTTTAATACTGCAGTCAGGCTGGGCTAGACATCATGTTGTAATACTGCAGTCAAGCTAGGCTAGAGATCATGTTTTAATACTGCAGTCAGGCTGAGCTAGACATCATGTTGTAATACTGCAGTCAGGCTAGATTAGACATCATGTTTTAATACTGCAGTCAGGCTGGGCTAGACATCATGTTGTAATACTGCAGTCAAGCTAGGCTAGAGATCATGTTTTAGTACTGCAGTCAGGCTGGTGTCATGAATTAACCTATCTTCCCATGTACAAGGTGTGGTCACTTTCTTTGAGTGAAAGGTGTATGTGTGTGTAGGTGTATGTGTATGAAAGGTATATGCAGCAGAGATGGATGGCTCTTTGATAGAAACAGTCTAATTTATTTGAAGTCTTCCCACTGATGATGGGAATGGTAATGTAGAGATGGAAGCTCTGCTAACAAGATTTTGCAGATGTCAGGTTTTTAAAAACACACCTGTGGTGGCTTTGACAGACTCACTGAGAGCAGAAAATGACCCAAGTCTGACTGCTACTGGAAGCAGATGATCTTTGGGATGCAAATTGAAAATTTGTGAAACTGCATGTGTGTTAAAATGTTGTAATAACTGTACTGCGTTTTAAAGAATACAAAGCCAGCAGAAACACTAAACAAATTGTTAAAACAAACTATTCATACAAAAAGTTACAATATGCTCTGCATTAACCTATAGTTATGTTAGAACATTCTATATCCTGTTTATTCTGTTATAACAGTAAAATATTATTGTATCTTTGTAAGTCTGAGTAAAAAGGGAGCTAGGTTGTGGTCACGCTGACCAAGAAACACCTGTGAAATGAGCTAAGCTGGTCTTTGTCTGAGCTACTGGTGTCAAGGTTTATATCTTTGAGCAGAAAGGCAGACGCGAGCCTCAAGTTTCTTATTTAGAAGAAAGAAATAAGCTTGATCTGAAAGTAGTCTTTAAGCTAAACACAGGTATTCTAGAATAATTCCAACAGAATACAGGTGTAACATATATAACAGAAGAACTGTAAGAGTGTGAAACTAAGAAAATATAGTGCAGAAATTAACAAAGTAAAAACTTCAGTTGAAGCATAATGATACTAGTCTGTTCCAGTAGATAGCAGGATCTGCCAAAGAGAATGTAGTTAATTTGTTAAGCTTGTCTTTGCCTGAAGGAAATAACTTTTTGGCAACTAATGCAAGTTTTAATGTTTGGGGGGTTTGAAATCCAAGGTTTCTATAATGAATGATCTATTACATATAAGAAATACCTCCTGGTACAGGAAAGGGGAGTCAGTGGTGAACTATATATGGCTTCATTAAATCATAGACATTAATGAAGACCTGGTAATAAACAGTGAGGGGGAGCAATAGCATAGGACCATGTTATGCCATACATCTGAGAAAATGCTTACAAAAGACACTTCTATTAATGATGGATGACCTCGACAGAGAAGCAGGTGGTTCAGAACTTGTCTGAACAGGATTTTTGTAAAAACAGAGAGAGGTCAACTTTGCGGTCCTATGTCAGACCAGGTCAAACATTACAATTTCCCCATTCTAGTCTGATATCGGACCCTGTCTGACATCATCAAAAAGATGTAAAGCACAGGTCTCTAGTCGTTTTTTCTCCAGAAAAAGCAGAGAAAACCTTTCAATGGCAGAGTGAGACCGATAGGAGCCGAAAAAAAGGACGTATCTGATAGCCCATGCACCAGAGAGATAACACGGACATACACAAAGGAGCTACCGCATGGAGATGCAGTACTGAGTGTCCTTTTCAAACAGCATGTGTAAAATAAACAGTGCATGTGAAAATAAACTGGACCTGACGCGCCTGACAAAAATTGTACAACTAAGGGTTAAAACACTGAATAGCTAAAATGGGACTGCTATATTTTGACAGTTTTTTAAAGACTGGATTTAAGTGAAAACAATTGGATATATAATTGCAGACTTAGAAGTTTGATATCTCCAATATGAATATCATGGAGATTATTGTTAAACCACATATATACATGTAATAAATCCAACTAATTTTGATGTCAAAAGGGAAATATATTTTTAACCCAGGATTGGAATAATTAAACCAAAGTAGGTGTTACATATTAAACACATCTTTCTACATGTATTCTTCAAATACTTGCTCTGTATTCACGTGCATGCTGCATTCAGGAAGTCCCTGGTACCAAAAAAGAATAACATCAGTTCAAAACTTCACCTTACACATATTGAAGATGTAGGAGAGGTGGACTAGGGGATGATGGCTAATTAAACTTATAGAAGGAGTTACAGGGTGTTTTGAAAATGTTATTCACTTGAAGAACAGGAACTGTCAAGGCAGATTAATGTTTGTGATTTAATTAAGACTTCTGACGTAAGAAGCAAAGTAAAAACTCTAAAAAACCAAGGTAAAACTCCAGTCAAGTATCACTCAACTTGCTAACTTCATGGGACCCATGCTCTGAAGATCTCTGATCAAGCCGATTGCTATTTGTGTCGTACTTTGAATTCTTTGCTTTGAAGACAGTTCTTTCCTCACATTATACTTAGAGCTTCTGATTTTTGGTTTTAACCACCAAAACCTGACAGTGATGGAAGATCATCATATGTGGACCTAATTAGGAAGCTGATCCTCCTCTGTTCCATTACCCACAGGTCTCACGAGCCAATTTTACACTGTTCCACATTCTCTCATTTCATCCATTCTCCCTGCTTAGCCTGAGACACCACCTGGACACCCTTCATCGTTTCATCCTGCTTTTACACTTCAGATAATAATAATAATAATAATAATAATAATAATAATAATAATAATAATAATAATAATAATTTCTGATTTAATTACTTGAATATCTTTCAAAGAAAGATAAGGGGAGTATGGCCAAACCTTTAGCAAAACCTTAATAATAATTATTAATGACTGCATACTATAAAACACAAAACAAATCATGACGGAATGCAAATCAGGGATAACTACACATCCTGCATGGGTTTAAAAATGCAGCCTGCAGTACAACTCACCAGCTCGCTGTGTATTTTCAGATGCGCCTGGAGTTTGTACTTGTCAGGCGTGGTGTACTCGCATCCCTTGGTGGGACACTTGAGCAGGATGTTGCTGTGCTTCTGGATTACATGCCGTTTCAAGCAGTTCTTGGTGATGGAAGAGTAGCTGCACTGGGAGCAGTAGTAGAGATGCTCGTGGGTGTGAGTGCGAGTGTGCATGTCATAGTGCACCTGGTACCAAAACAGCTTACCTGCGGGATACAACAAGCACATGAAAGGGATCAGAGACACACTGAGACTGAGACACACAGAGGCAGTTTAGATGCACACTGAAACAGACACATTGAGACTGTTCAAAAATACACACAGACAGTTCAGAGACACACAGAGACTGTTCAGAGACAAACTGAGATGGAGACACATGGAGACAGCTCAGAGACACACTGACACTGAGATTGAGACACACGGACTGAGACACACTGGGACTGTTCAGAGACACAATAAGACTGTTCAGAGACACACTGAGGCAGAGACACATGGAGACAGTTCAAAGACACATCGAGACAGTTCAGAGACAGACTGAGATTGAGACACACTGAGATTGAGACACAATGAGACTGTTCTGACACTGAGACAGAGACACACCGAGACTGTTCTGAGACACACTGAGGATGTTTATAAGTCAAGGTTATCTTCTAACTGAGATTCTTTCCATTGACTCCCATTATATTCTGGCCAGGACATTGTAATGAAGCGTGACATTGACACGGCTGACATTCTGCAGTTTTCACTGTATTTCACATTCACAATAAATCATTGAATTATATACTGCAGTTTGTTGAAAGCGAGGAGGATCGTGTTTTTATTTCTTGATTTCCTTTCACAGTAATCCTACAGACTCCTGAGCTACATAACTTGAGGTTTTACTGTTGCTTCAATGTCTTAATTCTTGAAGCTTGAAAGATTTACATTTCTAACTGTATTTCATGCTCATAATAAATGTGTGGATTGGTCTGCTTCCCATATGAATAGCATCTACTTCAGTTTAATTATTAGATGGGAACACACAAACGTTATCAGTTGGATTTATTGTTCTGGCTTAAACACCATACCACAAATCAGTGCTTTATAAACGAAGTACGTAGTAAACACAATTCAAAATGCCGTATGAAACCGTGAACACAAGTACCTTAAATATAAACAGCACAGGAAAGCTTATTATTTACACAAAACATGTGTTTACAGTGTAATAAGTAGTATCATTTTATAAAATGTAATAAGTAGTATCATTTTACAAATTTATATTTTGTAAAACTGACCAGGCAATTATGTTTATTTATTTATTTATTTATTTATTTATTTATTTTATTGAGTAGCTTAACAGCTGGGCTTATTCAGAATATGACTTTCTGTTGGGAAAGAAATGTGTTGTATAAAAGAAATAAAAATCAATCACAAATATAAAAAAAAGAAAGTGGAATGAATTCCTGTAGCAGGGGGAGATCTGTGCTGACTCTGCTGGCGTGTTCACGGTGCTGCAGGAAGAGGGCGGCAGTCGTCCAACAACCGCCTGTGAGTCATGGCAGTGACACGGGGAGGTGGGAAAGTGGGTGTGTGGACTTTCCCCCTCTCTGAATGGCTGAGAGGCGAGTCTTGGGGAGATTGTTAGCCCTGTAAGTTAACGCTCTGCTGTTTCCTCAGGTCTGCCCTTTTAAACGCGCCGAGAGTGCGGAAGCGCTGATCCAGGACCGAGAACCAGTCGGGAGAGAATGAAACAGAGTGTTTCAGAGTGAGACAGTGAGGGCGGGGAACCCTTGGGCAGACCCCAGAATATTACAGCTGAGCAGGCTAGTCAGCCGGCAGCATAGGACGGTGATCGCTGCAAAGTGCAGCACCTTTTCTTTGCAGTTTTGTTGCTGTTTTATTTTCCCTGTTTCTTTGTGCCTTTGATTTTTGCATTATTGTTTTGAAGCACCTGCGAGTGGACTGTTTACCACTGCTTGGTATTCCTGTGGTTCTGTTTACCATAGTTGGTAAGCAGACCACGGACCAACAGCGCCCTCTGCGGGCTAAAGAAACCCAAAGCACCCCTGAAATAAAACTGGGCACCTGTGCGGTGTTGTCAAGTTCACCTGTCTGTCTCCTGAGTCAGTGAATTACCCACCACCCTTCCACAATTCCCTATTACAAAAGAAAAAGCAAACAAAGAACAAACACAAGCAACTCCAGATGCTCAGAACTACAATTGAAAAACAAATTGAAAACATATACCAACCTACAAGACAAAAGTAAAATAAATAACTACACTGAAAAGCTTTAGTGTTTTCAAATGAAAAAGCAACAGGGAAAAAAGAAAAAATGCAGCCAAAAAGGAAAAGCAATAATAGTACATACTGTATTTCCACTAACTAGTGTAGAAACATGAAATTAATAGATAAGTATGGTACTAGAACTGTGAAGGTCTTCCACTGAAAACAGAAATAAAGGCCATGTAAATAAACCCTGGAAGCACAGCCACAACCTCCAGCTTATTCTGCAGGCCTGCTATTTTACTACAGGGCAGATGGAGACCAACTGAAATACTGCTAAGGGAAACCAATGATCTACTCCATCCACCTCTTAACATGTCAGACCCTACACCCTAAAAGAACACCACACTACAAATCAAGAAATCAGTTTCCGAACGGGACACCGGAGCAGTCGTTTTGAAAAGGGCTTTGAAACAGAGTTGAAAGCATGTTTAAAGCTAAATTAAACAAGAAAGTCTGGAGAATTACAGCCTAGCATGGGAGTATTATTTGGAACAGTGCAATTGGCCCTGGCCATTCTGACGTTGGACTTAAACAAATGCAAGATAGATTTTAAAATAAAAGTAATCTGACGCTAGATATCAGACGCTTGCTATATAATTAAAGAACACAGGTGCTATACAACACGAGGTCAGAGTGACTGATCTTGATAAGGGTGAAAATCAGCCTATAACTTCCAGCACCATGCACTATGTAATAAGAACAAGTATGTAAATGGAAAGGTTATATAAAGTAGAATATGCTATCTTACCACAGTATTCACACTCCAGATCACCATAAACTTTCCTGATCCTCTCAAAGAGATCCATGTTCAGTTGTCTCTTTTGCAAGCTGTCCATAATCTTCTTGAAAGCTGTACTCTCCTCTTGAGTGTCTGCAGTCAAGGTGTTTTTTCCACTAGAGGGCAGGTTGCTTTCCATTGTCACTCCTAAGGCTTCAGTGGTTTCTGTATTGCCTGCACCAGACTCCGTTTCTTTGTTAGATAAGGTTTTCTCTAACTGTGTTGCAACATTAGGCTGATGGGTGTCCATCAAGTTCTCTTGGCTTGGCACGGAGCTCTGGTTTAACGTCTCTTGTTGAATAACATCAGTGGTATGCTCGACTGTAGTACAGATTTCAACCAGTTCTTGGTCAGCTGCTTGCAATGGTTGCTTATCCGTCTCCTGCTGGAAACCTTCAGAACACTCCACTTTGTCATCCCCTTTGTCCAATACTGTGGTCTTGTGGCTCTGACTACCTTCAGAACACTTCACTTTATCATCACCTTTGTCCAATACTGTGGTTTTGTGGCTCTGACTATCTTTAGAACACTCCTTCTTGTCATACCCTCTATCCAATACTGTGGTCTCGTGGCTCTGACTATCTTCAGGGCACTCCACTTTCTCATCGCCTTTGTCCAATACTGTGGTCTTGTGGATCTGACTATCTTCAGAGCACTCCACTTTGCCATCACCTTTGTCCAATACTGTGGTCTCGTGGCTCTGACTATCTTCAGCAGAGTGCACTTGGAATTGCTGGTTTTCCACCATGTCTGTCAAAGCAGCATCTTGTGTTGGAAAATCCCCTTCTAGGTTGTCTACAGCTACTCCATGCACACACTGCTCTGTAGTGACTTCCTCTGTGTTCCCCAGCTCTGCAACCAGAGCATGCTGTTCATTCAGCAGAGACAGCTCCTCAGTCATCTGCAGCTCTCTCTCCTTTAGGGCGTCTGGCTGGATGTCACCCCCAGGCTCCAGGAGGCAGAAGCTTTGATTGATGGAGTCGCTGAACACTGTGGTTTCTGCCAGGTTGGCATGGGCTTCCTTGATGTGGGACCTCAGCCTGACAGAGCTGACAAATTTGTGCTGGCAGACAGTGCAGAGGTAGATAAAGGGATGCTTGCGGATGTGGACCTCCAGGGCCTGATACTTAGTGGCCCCGTGGTCACAGAGCTCACAGCCATATGGCCTTTCATCGCCGTGGACCATCATGTGGCGGTCCCTGTCCAGTTGGTTCTTGAATTTACGGTCACAGGTGTGGCAGTCGTAGAGAAGCTGCCTCTTGCCCTCCCTGGTCTGGAGACTGATCTCCTCGTAACAGTCTTTTACCTTCCTGTCCTCCATGTCGTGGCTCTCCCGGACATGTTTCAGCAGGTTCTTGACGTCAGAGTACTTCTTGTTGCAGAAGCGGCAGTGCTGCTTGATCTTCTTGTGCACCCTCTCCACGTGCACTTTCAGGTGGCCTTTGCTGAGGCAGCTGAAGTCGCAGTGCTGGCAGCTGAACTTCTCCCCCGTGTGTTTGCGCAGGTGGACGCTCAGGTTGGCCTTGATTGTACTGGCGTAATCACAGTGTGGGCACTTGAAAGGCTTCTCGTTGGTGTGAATCCTCAAGTGCGCCTGCAGGGAATGCTTAAACTTGAACACCTTGTTGCAGTACTCACACGTGAAGATCTTCAGTTGAGTTTGTGCCAGCCTAGGGGAGGTGACAAATACCAAAAACATGTCAAGAGTACACTATTTCACTAGGCTGGCTTACTTTAGATACATGCCAGCTGCAATTCAGCAGTCCCATTCCTAACGGCCCTCAAATACAACTAAAGTGAGTGCCTGCAATAGTGAGCTACAGAACTTACAAACATCTTATTCATAAACACAAACCTTATATATTTGTATGTTTTCTGAAATAATTCACCTTTAAAAGGTATTGGCAACAGTATATGCTACTGTAATAGAACCGCTTGACAGCTGCACATTATTACTGAAAAATTAATTGTACTTTTAAAATGGTAGGTAACCAACGCTGGAGTTTGACTCTCAAAAACAATGCAACAGAGACCTCTAGTGACCAGATTAGGAGTTCTTTCTTTTAATATTTACACCCTCATTTCCCAGTATTTTACTTGAATGTTATTCTTTTTTTTTACAGCCATCAAACAATCATAACACATAGGCCATAAAGAGTTGTTTTTTATAAAGGGTTAATTATTTTTCATCAAAGCAGACTTTATTCATTTTAAAACTGTGTTGGTGAAGAGGGAGTTTGTATGTTTAATGACTGTGTTTAATGGGAGTTTGTATGACTGTGCAGTGCAGCATTTATTTTTCACGATTCCTTCATTTAGCCTGGCATGGTGTCAGACGAGAGAATGTCTTTTACTAGAGTCACAAGCTGTGACTATAACGTTTTGTTTTAATGATGTTCGTAATGCTAATATTACATACTGTTCAAGTTGTTTATGTATAGTGATTTGTACTCGTTTATATTGTGGATCGCAGTTAGAAGAGTTTTAACCGATGTTTACCAGTTTCATGCTCCTGAAAAGTGTTTTCTTTTTAAATGCCGAAAACCCGGAAGGCCTAAATATAATGTAAAAATAAATAAAATAAAGGTTGTTCATAAGGAGCCATAAGTGTTATATACGGTATGTTTGCATCAAAGACAAGAAAAAATAAATTCTCTAGTGTATTATATTTTGGTATTAAACCCCACTTCATGGATTGATCTGTTCTGTAAAAAAGTGTTACATACATTTACTGAAATAAAAATGGTTTTAAAACGACCAAATTCGTATTGGGCTTATGTTATTTTACATTCTATAGATTTTTTAAAATCTATTACTATGCAGGGCAGCCACTATAAGATTGTTACCTCTATTAAAAATGTGAACGGATGAATTTACCGGTTGATCAACTAATGCCCAAAAATAAACAGATCAAGAAAATGTTAAATTGAGTGACAGCCCTAATATATATATAAATAAATAGATAGATAGATAGATAGATAGATAGTGTAGCAGGGGGAGATCTGTGCTGACTCTGCTGGCGTGTTCACAGGCTGCAGGAAGAGGGCGGCAGTCGTCCAACAACCGCCTGTGAGTCATGGCAGTGACACGGGGAGGTGGGAAAGTGGGTGCGTGGACTTTCCCCCTCTCTGAATGGCTGAGAGGCGAGTCTTGGGAGATTGTTAGCCCTATAAATTAACGCTCTGTTGTTTCCTCAGGTCTGCCCACTTAGACGCAACGAGAGTGCGGAAGCTCTGATCCAGGACCGGGAATCAGGCGAAACAAAGAGTTTCATAGCGAGACAGAGAGAGCGGGGAACCCTTGGGCAGACCCCGGCGTATTGTAAAAGAGCAGGCTAGTCAGCCTACAGCGAAGGACGGTGATCCGGGTCGTGCGGGTAGCGGCGACCGGGATAACGCTGCCGAGTGCAGCACCTTTTATTTGTAGTTTTATTACTGTTTTATTTTCCATTGTTCTTTTCGCCTTCTGTTTTCATTATTATTTCTTTGAGCACCTGCAAGTGCACTTGCTGTTCACGTACCAGCTGTGGTATTTCCGTGGTGCTGTCTATCATCGTTGATAGGCAGCCCACGGTCAACAGTGCCCTCTGCCGGAAAAAGCAAGAACTGTTCGCAAATAAAACTGGGCACCTGTGTGGTGTTTTCAAGTACACCTGTCTGTCTCCTAGTCAGTGAATTACCCACACCCCTTCCACAGATTGATAGATAGATAGATAGATAGATAGATAGATAGATAGATAGATAGATAGATAGATAGATAGATAGATAGATAGATAGATAGATAGATAGATAGATAGATAGATAGATAGATAGATAGATAGATAGATAGATAGATAGATAGATAGATAGATAGATAGATAGATAGATAGAAGATTGCCAGGCCAATGTGGTTTCACAAGGGCTTCTGAACGAATCCCACTTTTTTCCAGCACTCACCTGTGTCCAATCGGGCCAATATAGATTGGCCCAGAACCTGAAAAGGCAAAGGCTAGTGACGGCAGGAACATGACAACTGGAGCGTGAATGTATTTATCAAACGGGTCTTAAAACATCTGGATTTGTCTGAATTAGTTTTTTTTTTATACCATGCTGTATAAAAGGAGGAGCGAGACTTTTTGACTTTTTGGGGGAGAGAACTAATAAACTGCTATTAAAACCAGTCCTGGTGGAAATCCGGGAACACAGTCGCTACATTGTTGTCAGAAGTGGAGGTGAGGCAGGTACCCCGGCACACACTTGGAAGCTGGCAGGGGAGAGTGAAAACCTAGACTTGCCCAAATATCTGGCATAGGCTAAACCCGATTTGTACAGCATCAATTCAGGCTAGCCCCGTAACTCATGTGAAAAATGTTTAAAAAACAGGTTTCACCCAGTCATCTTTTTCAAGTTCTAGGCCAGTTAGTTAGTGCCGTAAACAAGTGGTGATTTCGGGAATTGGACAGGCAAAACCAGACTCACCAAACCACTGGGTTTCACACTTAACATATATATACAGAAAAGGGTTTTAAAAAATGTACACAAAAAGTTTAAAAGATTAAAAAATCTTTTAAACTTTTTAATCTTTTGAACTTTTTGTGTACATTTTTAAAAAACCTTTTCTTTCATATGCCTTCTATTTTGTACACTGCAGTTATATATATATATATATATATATATATATATATATATATATATATATATATATATATATATATATATATATATATATATATAATATAAGTACATAAATAACTTTTATCTTTTTTAAATAAAAAAACTCATTCAAAGAAATCCTGATGTGTTAAGACACGTTTGATAAATTTAAATATAGCACTCTCAAGTTTTCATATCTGCCGTCATTAGCCTTTGCCTTGTTTTGTATAAAGTGTGACAAGTTTCCAGTGTAAACATAATGGTAAATTAAGAAAATAAATAAATAAATAAATAAATAAACCAAGCCACTGTCCAAAGGAGAAAAAAAAAAAAGGTTTGAAAACTACATTAACATTCTGGCCTATTCACATGCAAATAATTCAATCTCTCATTTTCTTTTTAAATTTGCTGTTGGGTACAACTTGAATTATGTGGTGCAGCTTCTGCTAGTGAAAGCAGCAGCCCCTTCCAGTGTGCCGCAGCTGTAAAGGTGCATTTCACTTTCCACTTAGACTTGCATTACCTTCAGTGAATACAACTATATCATCATTTTATTACGTTAGAGGTAGCCTCCCCTTTCCTGCAACATAAACAGTCTATTTTGTGTACTTTCACACTGCACTTAAATCCAATTAAGTTATCCTTTTATAGAGCAGTGTAAAAAAAAAAAAAATGATGTGATTATAAGCTTTTTTCAATTTCAAAAAGAAAGCTGGACAGGATTTTTTGATTAACACTATCAGACGTCAATAACCACTCTGGGCTCTCCTCACTGATTGGTAGAAATGGGCATCCGGGGCGGGTTTAGTAACCTAGGAGATCTCAACTGATATTGTTAAGCGAGAGAACATTCTGCAGGTGTCCAAAATTAATTAAAAAAAATTCCAATAATTACTGCAGAAGATTGTGTACAATAACTTTGCAGTCTACTGGCAAACTATTTTGTACAAACTGCAATGTTTCATTGGACCACATATGTCGAGCTACGATCCAGCGGCATTTTTTTATTTCATGAAATATTCAATTTCATTAAAATATTCGATTTGTTATTATGGGGTCCCACTCGATAAACAATTTTATTATTGTTATCATTACAAGCCTAATATGTATACAGGAGCCCCACAAAATAGCACGTAAGCGTGAAAACTCAAGTCCTGCGTCTACTTTTAAAACGGGCAAACAAACTGTAGAGTGTCTCCCAATGTATGTAAGCACCCCTAAAGACCCAGAGAAAAAAAAAGAAATGGAAGATGTAAAAGACTTGATTGAAGAGATAAATAAAAACCCTGCTGCTCAAGCGGAGCAGATTAAGAAGTGGAGGCAGGAGCCGACGAGCTCTATCTGCTGCTCCAAAAGTGGGAGTAGGCAAGATAAGCCCCGCTGTCTCCAGCCCCAGAGCCTGGGGAGGAGCAGAGCGGGCAGCTGATGGAGCAAAAAGTACCACCGGTGGCTACAGAGAAAAGGGAGGACGTGAGGAGCTCACCTCCACCACAACCCCAACCACCAGCCCCACAAACCAGTTTGGCGCTGTTGGTTGCAGGACTGACAGACACAGTTGATTGCCTGGTCCCTTACTCCGCTCCCCCTGCAGCCACAGACATCACGTCGTCAGATGTCGCATGCGTTCCCCCTTCTTCCCACTGTGTTCCCCTTGAGGCTCCAGACGTCGCTGCGCTGGTCCATAGCCACACACCTTTTCCTGCCATTCCTTGTTCCCGGTCATCGGCCTGCACTGTGGTCGCTGTGGTCGCCCTGGTCAAGCGGTCTGGGTACCTCCTTGCCGGAAGCGGCGGAGAGACCAGCCCATCTTCAAGTCCGCCCACATGAAATGACGAAAAATTTCAATTTTGGACTTGATAGTGGGTGGTTATGTTTTAAGAGGGTAGATGGCCTTGATATGTCTTGAAAACACAAGGTGGATGTGTGGCAAGACAGGAGCCTCGCACGTGTAAAAATGTTTGTTTTGTGGCAGGGACAGAGTGGAAAGCCTCCCTGCCAAACTAATTGCTTTTGTTTAATTATTACTTGTTAATTGTTTTGTTGTTAATTATCACCTGCACCTGGCTATCATTGTAACTTAGGGCCAGGTGCAGGGTATGTAAGGAGAACAGTCAGGGCTGCTATGTGAAAAGCCTGCTTGATTGTGTGCTCAAGCGTATCAAGAGAAAAATAAAGGTACTGTGTGTAGTTTTTGTTATTTGTTAAAAACTGTGTGTTTAAATTGTGTTTGCTTTAACAGGAAAATAACTTGGCTGTCCTGTTTTTGTTAGGTTCCTGGTCTGTTTAGTTAGTCCTCGAGGAGAGCTGGGTTTTGTTTTTGTTTTTGTTTATTAAAAATAGCTCGTAAGCATGAAAATTCAAGTCCTGTGTCTGCTTTTAAAAGGGGCAAACGAACCACAGAGAGTGACTTCCATTGTTACTTGTGTGTGTGTGTGTGTGTGTGTGTGTGTGTGTGTATATATATATATATATATATATATATATATATATATATATATATATATATATATATATATATATATATATATATATATATATATAATTTTACTACACGCACACACACACACAGACACACAGTTGTAGTCAAAAGTTTACGTACTCAAATGGAAATGTAGAATTTATAGAAATTTGTCCAAAACAAAGAATTTTAGAAAAATCTTTTGTAGCAAAAGTTTTGGTTTTGTGGATGAGGGAAAAAAGTTACAAGAAATGCTATGATAGTATTATCTACAAGGTGCCAGAAATTTCAATATGATAATGCAGAACCTAATTCTAGAAAATACTACAAAATGCTGGATTGTAGGTGAACATTCTTAGAGGAGTATAAAAGGGTTATAAAAGATATTCAAACCCTGTGCTACAAAACAATTGGACATTCCAACACGACAACGATCCAAAGCACACATCAAAATCTATTTCAGAATGGTTAACAAAATCAAGGTTCTGGAATGGCCCAGTCACATTCCCGATCTACATCTGATTGAGACTCTTTGGAATGAGTTGAAGAAGGCTGTGCACAAGAGAAGTCCACAGAATTTAGAACAATTTAGAATGTAGGTATGGTCCAAAATCATGCCACAAGCTCATTGACAAATATCTGAATCATTTAAAAGAGGTTACTATTGCTAAAGGTGCCTCAACTAGTTATTAATTTAATTTACCTTGTCAGGGTATGAATACTTTTTAATTAGCATTTTTGGAGTTTTACAAAAAAATTGCTGAAATAAATAATTGCAGACATCGATTTCTTGTAACTTTCTTTCCTTATCCACAAAAGCAAAACATTTGCTACAAAAGATTTTTCTTGTAATTATTTGTTTTCAAGAAATTTCTAGAAATTATACATTTCCATTGAGGTGTGTTTCATTTGACTACAACTGGATATACAGGATAATTAGAAAGTACGTTTACCACATCAATGCAGCACATCTCACAAACGGTAGTGCATAGGAAGGTGAAATTGCATACGGTTGTTAAGGGAGCCGCAGTTATTAGTTTTTCTCACTAGGTGTTGCCATACCTACCCCCTAATGATCACAAGTGTTCAATATGTGCTCCTCTATCCAGAATTAATTGCACTTGTGTGATAATGGACATTACGGCAGCATTACACATCTCATCAGGTATGCTGGTCCTCTCCCGGACAATGACATCCTTGAGGTCCGGAATTGTACGGGGTTCTCTCAGTACACGTGTGACTTCAGGTACCCCCATGTGACAGAAAGCAAATTAATCTGAGTCAACAATCTGCCTCCCGACCTGTGAGGGCACTGTATAAAAGCAACAGTGTGCCCCGGACTGGATGGTTTGACAGTTCATTCCAGGGTCAGTTGGAAGTTGGCCATCCAGGAAGGGAAAGGAGCCACAATACCAGAAGTCATCACCCTAATGTGGTAGGCGAGGTGTCAGTCATGGTCTGGAGGATATGTGATTGCACTTGCTACCGAAGGGGGTGGGTCTGAAGGTATATCAGGGGGTCAATCCAAAGCACACATTTCTATGACCTGTACTGTACAGTAGGGGGTGGGACAAAGTCAGTGCTGCATTGTTTTGATTTAGGTTGCTAAAATCTAGTTTTCAGCATTAGAGGTAAAATACCAGAAACGAACGACAAAGCAAAAAAAGCGAAGTAGATTTTGGCCGATGATCGTGTCAAGATATTCTCAAGGAAACTGTACATGCAGATGGAGTTAATTGTTTTGCACATCTTGTAACGTGTATTTGGAGAAAATACGGTCAATCCCTATTTAGCTTCAGAATCACACATTAAACGAAAGGCTACTACAGAGGCTGCTGAACCGAACATAAAGTAAATAGCTTTTAGAAAACAATCTGGAAAGTCAGCGCAGACAAAGCATTCCTGTCAGTTTTAGCCAAGTTAAATCAGTACTACAGGTACAATTTAGCACAGCCACCTCGCTTCAAACAACCTGCTGCTTACTTTTTAAACACAGTTAGAATTTTACACCTGAATAGGCATGTCTTTCTTTGTTTTAAAATAAATTAATGGATGGGACAAATAACATGAGAACGAACATGATGCATATATGGACTTCATTAAAGAATGCCAGATACCTCTGGGTAACCGATTTTTGGTTCTGTTTCTAACCGATTTCCACAACTGTATAATTTGGCAAAGCTTTGCCTTACACTTCCAACCAATTCAGTGGAAGTGCAGTCTCAAGGTATGGACAAATCCACACCAGACAGAGAAAGGCATCAACTGTTGGGAGATGTTGCATGCTTTCCTTTAACAAATGACAGTACTCTGTTTTAGTAAGGAAGTAAGTACCACTATTTTTAGGATTTTCTGGTGCTCTGAAATATTGTCTACTTAGGCTTATTTAATGTTTAAACAGGTCCGTGAAATGTCAGTGAAATCCTCATTTTATTCCATAACCTACCCACAAAAAATGACATTAAAATCTCTGCATTTATGGAAATTATTTGGGGAATATTAAAAAACAAATTAACATTAACTTGTGGATATTGATCTCTAGACACCAAAGTACATTTTCTGGGGAAGCTGTTTATACAGCATCACTACACAGGCTCCTCCAGTACCTGTTTGATTTCATTGGAAGCTCAGATGACATCTGCTGTATCGCATACTCCTGGTAGCCCCTCTTTAATCCTTCATCTTGGCCACTAGACTCAGGGTCCATAGCTGTAGCAGACTCTGCATGGGGAGCCTCAATCGGAATAATCTTTGTGGCTCCTGGAAGGACAGATTAAAGACAGAATAATGATTAGGAACGTATTTAGGAACTAATTACACTCCTTTTTATCCCCTCGTCCCATATGAACGGTGATTACTTAAAGAGTACTACGAGGCCACTTTGAAAAGAGCTATGAAACAGACTGTTAAAAGTGCAAAAAGTTGTCAGGATGTGAATAAGAAAAATTATAGGTACATTACTTAAACATTTATATATATATATATATATATATATATATATATATATATATATATATATATATATATATATATATATATATGTCTCAATCCTAAAATGTTCCTGCAGGCACTCTGAGCATGGAGATTACAGAGCTCACCTATACAGCAGGTGCAGGTTTAGAGGCTATTTCAAAAACCCATTACTTTATTATGAACTCCTGTGACTGTCAAGAGATGCAGCAGAACTCTGAACAATGAAACTGCTTTGTCTCCATGGCTAGAGAAACTAGAGTGCATTATACTTTTACAGAAGAGGCACAAAACCACAGGAATCAAAATACATTGTCAACACAAAAGTATCTCTTACTGATACAATGTATGCCCAGGCATGTTTTGTTGCCAGCAATTGTGCTCTGCTGAAGGCTCATACCTGGAACAGCCTCGTGTGCAGTGAGAACCATGCTAATTATAGGCTTCTTTGCCCCGCTTGGCTGCTCACAGTCCTTGCTCACAGATGCCTTCTCCGTGCTCTGAATCCGAGACCTCTTTGGAGGCCTCCCCCTGTCCTCATACTTTCCATCTGAAGCAGACTTAATTCCGGGGTCATTCTCTGGTGAAAGTTCATAGAGTGGAAGAAGTTAGTTGGGTCTTGAGATCTGTGAAGGCTTTTTCATGCAGACATTTAATTTCTTTAACTGTTATTGTAAAAACAGGATGCAATCCAAGCTAAGAACATTTCTATCCATATGTGATTAATCTACATACTGACCAAGGATTTGAAGAATAATAAATAAAATAAATAAATAAAACAGAACCTGTATGGTGAAGGACGGTTCATATTTCAGATTTTATATATATATATATATATATATATATATATATATATATATATATATATGAGCATCAATAATTTACTCAAAGCATCCACTAGTGTTTTCTACTATTATAACAACCTTGACTTGCATAAAGAAGTAATGTATCAATTGATTTTCAAGCTGTGGTATCTGAAGCATAATCAACAAGTACAGAGAAACATCATCTGTAATTGACAAACCCAGGACTGGAAGAGTCAAGAAGCTGTCTAACAAGGATGGGCAATCCTTGAAGATAATATCCCTAAGGAATAGAAAAAAGACAAGCGTTGAATTGTCAACAGAACTGGCAGAAAGCACAGGTGTTGTTGTCCATCAAATCAACAGTCCAAAGGACCTTTGGCCATTGTTCCATAGTCCAATTTCTGTGTTCTTGTGCATATTTTAGCCTTTTAGTCTTGTTCCCCTTTCTTAACAGAGGTATTCTTACTGCAACACATCCCTGAAGTCCTGATTTCAAGAGTGACCTTCACACTGTTGATTTGATAGACAACAGCACCTGTGCCTTCTGCCAGTTCTGTCGTCTATTTCAAGTTCAAGTATATTTTCCTCTAGAGGAATTATCAAGTTTTGATGTCACCACCGTGGTATTATGCCTTTTTTTCGAATGGCTCATGATGCAAATATAGCCTTCACCCATGTATTATACTGAGCATCAAAAGAAACATCACTATTATGACACATTTATTTTCAGGAAAAAAAATAAGGTATATAAATGATGGACATTGATGAAATGTTTTTGGTTTCTTTTTAATCAGTCGATCATTCATCCTTGACCATGACACGCTTGAGTGACTATGACTGAAGCACATGCACTTAATCACCTAATTAGTGAGACAGTTGACTGGACGTTGATCGGAGTGGTTTTAGCTGTTGATTGCAAGCTTGAATAAAAGCAATAAAGAAAATCACAGAAAAACACCGCCTTCGTGCAATCGGCATGTTGGAGTTTGGACTAGGGCAGCATACTGTGGCTCGCCATCTTGGCTGCTCACAGCCAGCAATTTCAATCCTGTCGAGACGTTATAACCAGACACACTCTGTCAATGACAGGCCACAAACTGGGAGACCAAGAGTCACAACACCTGCCCAAGAGTGACAGATCATTGTGCAAAATCTTTGTGCTCGCTTTCGCAATGCTAGTTGAATAGCATCTGATACTACAGGCTGTAACAATCCACGCATTAGGGCTGTTAGTTGATTACAATTTCAAATGTAGTTGCCAAAACTCAAGTTTGTAAGCTGACATCATGACAGTGACAAGCCATCGGTATAGAGTTACACTTACCATCCTCTTCTTCCACTTCTTCTTTCAATCCCATGATGCAGATGTGCTTCTTGAGTTGCCTCGTGTTACAGAATCTCCGACTGCACTTCCTGCACTCCAGCACACCACTCGGGTCTCCAGATTCGGGCCCCTTCTTCTCCTGCTCCTTTTCAGGCTTGGCTTCTTCTCTCTGACTGGCACTGGCATCCACAAGCTCTTCCTCCACGCAATACTTCTTGGTGGAACCCTTGGGTCTCCCCCTCTTCCTTTTGAGGACACATTCTGCAAAAAGGAAGGGGTCTCTAGTTACTGGTGAAATCATGTGCTGTGGATCACTTGACAACTGCAGAAACATTTAGATGAACATTCCAGTCTGATCTGCCCAGCTGAATTTGCTCAGTACTGTAGAGTTTACAACTCTACCAGAAAAAAAATATATATATCAACGTACTGTGCTACATTCATTCCGTGTGGTTAAACTAAACAAAACATAAGTTACATTCTTGGACAAGCGTTTAAATGTGGACGTTGATAAACACTTTCCAGTCAGAACGTTTCTCAAGAATGTTTATTTTAGTTTTGCAACATATTCTACAACAAGGTGTTTTACAGTTAGAGATGTATTTGTTCTATAGCAGTTTAGCTTAACAGAGCATCAATTATCAAGGCAACCACAATTTTGAAATTGTTGAAAACCCTTAGCTTTGTGTTCTTTTGTTTGGCTATATGGTGGAATGAGCTAAAACTTCTGAGGCAAAACTATGTTAAATGTAATATTAGTCATTTAGTATGGAAGGTTTTGTGGAATTGGTGGGCTTCTGGGAGAAAGCGTTTACTAATGCCACTGGAGTGCTTGGGTTACAGTTTTCCTTTTTCAATCATCAAACGACAAAGAAATAACAGCAGTATTGTGTGATTATACTCCATATACATCATCATGAAGGATGTTCCTTATGAAAGTGTTTCAGTAGAAACAGCAGACTCCCTCACCTGCTCCGCTCTTCTCTGACTGGCCAGTTGTAGACAGAGGTCTAAGGGCGACGATGATGTCATCAGGACAGAGACTCTCAACCGTGTGCTGTTCTGAGACATGTGTGAGCAGCTCTGTTCGACTGGGCGAGAACAAGTTACACGCTTTGCACATGAATATTGAAACAGCGTCTGTGAGATGAAAAGGGAGACAAACACCAGAGACGTTACGTACAGCCGAATCCTTCGTGTGGGTGGCCTGACCACTGTGCAAGATACTGCCTCAGAAAAACATGACAATCAATATTAACCAGCCAACTTGTACTTAGGAGCAGTTTAATTATTGTTTGGTAACAGCTTGGTAGACTGATGCTGTTGTTTAAGTCTGGAAGTTATATAACATTCTACTTGAGAGATGTCTTGCTCATTATGGCTCAAATATTTAGCGTTTTTTTTTTTTTTTTTTTTTTTTTTAATAGGAATCTGCAATTATTTTTTCTTGTTTTCTCCCCAATTTGGAAATCCCAATTCTTTATCTATTCCAACCTGGCTCACCACTGCCACCCTCGTGCTGACTCGGGAGAGATGAAGACGGAAACACACGTCCTCCGAAACGCGTGCTGTCAACCGTCCACTTCTTTTCACTCTGCAGACCTGCCATGCAGCCATCTCAGAGCTACAGCGTCAGAGGACCACACAGCTCAGAGCAGCTTACAGGCAGGACCGCAGGCGCGAGGCCAGTCTACAGGGGTCGCTGGTGTGCGGTGAGCCAAGGACACCCTGGCTGACCTAAGCCCTTCCCATCCAAGTGGCGCTCGGCCAATTGTGCGCTGTCCCCTGGGAACTCCTGTCCACAGTTGGCAGTGTAGCATATTTTTAAAGAAATGATTATCTATTCAGTGATACCAGGGTATTTAGTAAGTAAGGGGTCTGAGTGAAGAATATGGGCAATACAATCCCTACCCCTAGTCTTGTTGTAAATCATTTGTTTCCAAATATATATAAGAGAAATAAATATGTGGTTACCATGGCATCAAAAGCCTGTAAATGTTTGTTTTTAAACACTCTTTCCCATGACAAATTATTTTATGTAGTATTCCCTCTATAATGCATGATTTAAGAATCAGTATTTTATGTAGTATTCCCTCTGTAATGCAGACTTCAAACCAGACACTGACATTCATCTACTGTACAGCATTCCTTTCATACATATCTAGGGAAATGGTAAAGTCGAGACCTGATTAATTCATTGTTTCTGGCAATTCTTTTTGATTCACTGTGTTAAAAGATAATGCTGTGATGGAGTACATGAATGACTGCCTAAAACTGGACATTATCTGCGGCAGGTATTATAAATTTAAATAAACATATTGTTCTCCGCACATGGCTCAGGCAAGTGTATGGTAGGCCACACATTAGAAGATGGCCTCATTTTCCACCGCCAAGACATTACACACAGTCAGCACAATCACACTCTCCAAACTCTGCCTCCATTGGTGTTACACACGTTTCAGTAAGCTGTATACCTCTTGAGTTGTATTGCTCACATATATGGTATGGATTGTTAAACATTACACACCATCACAACCAATCAGATCGCTCCGTTGCTCTCTTACTCAGTGAGAGAGACTGATGTCCTTCTTTTTTTTTCCCAGGCATAGTTTTGTTTTCATTATTTAGAATACGGGAAGAGTCTACAATGGATAATAAAATATATGTCAGAATATTTTTATTTTTATATAGGTTGCTATAATACTAAAGATTTGCAAAATGATAGAAATTGAGGGTAAAAATAGCAATAAATCCAGTTATAACACATAGTTAAAAGTGGCCATGAATTGGAAAGGGAAGGGGCAGTGGTTATGCAGCACGTAGAGATTTATGTTTCTTATTAGTTTAATGTGAAAACAGTAGAAGTAATAGTGATAAAGCATTGTATTCAAACTACAAGTCTTCTTAAAAAATGTTTTAATCTATGTGTCCTGCTTCCAGCTCCTGGCCACCCTGTTCAGATAAGTCACTGCAACAATTTACTATGAAGTTTTCCTTTTGTATTTTTCATATGATATACTGACATGGAATAAATGCACCTTCATATAATTAAGCAATCATCTTCTTTAAAGTGCACCAGTGCTGCCAATACTGTCGCACAACTGTAATAATGTGCAATATATTATGTAACCGTATTGCTTTGATATTATAATTGTTTGTTTTTGAAGGTCACAGAACACTGTGCAGCTAATGACTATATTTACTACTGCACTGGAGCACTGTACTCTCTCTGTTTACCTTTTATTGTGTCAAATCATGTGCTGAGGATGCAAAAATATATTTAAACTAAAACAAACAAAACAAAAAAATTTATAATAGATCTAACGTTAAGATATATGAAGGCTGTGATACTCAACAATAGGGCAGGCTCTTATACAAGAATGGGAGATGTGCTATGTAAGTTCAGAGCACAGATTCTACTTAAAACAGCAGTGTTCTCAACTAAGTTCAGTATTACTGTATAATTCATTTGTATCTGTTTACTACATTACTCAGTATAGCCTTCAGTACACACTGCTGTCCAGAGAAACCAGTCTTATGTCAAATAGTGTCTTTGGAAGAAAAGTGTCTCATTTGTAAATGTGCATGCAAATTCATTTGTGCATGCTTAGTTTATGTTCTGCGCCATGTTTGAATCTTGTCTGCTAAAAACAGTCTCATTTGAAGGGTTTTGCATTGCTGTTTAATGATGGAATGTAATTTACAATGTAACTCAATTGCACTGGAGACAGCATTTGGCACCTAAAATTCCAAATACTGTCACTGCCAAATAGTCTCCACTGGAAACTAAAGAGAGACCCTGTTCTGCTCCGTTACAGTAGTAAATGGACTAATTATCAGTAGAATGTTCTCCGATCTTCCAACGCAAAGAATGTAAAACAAATTGCATATACAATCAGTACAGTTGTACAATATACTGCGCATTATTACTTTATTATTAAAATTGTGCTGGAGTGAGAAATAGGCTAACAGACAGTATTTAGCATCTAAGGTGACAGATATTGCCAGGAAACTCTGTCATTGCTAATGTTCAATACTAAACCATAGACATGCAACACTGTCAAAGATGCGGACAGAATACATCAGGCGTGCTCGAATGATCACACGAGCGCTGCCTCCAATTGCTGCACTTCACACTTTTTGGTATAACGACGGGAGGCAGGCTAACCATTCCCTCTTGTAATAAACGCGTTTACTTTAGCATTAGGAATGCTACCTAGCTTTCTTCACTACACCGGAAAACAAATCGTCGCTATTACTATGTACCGTTACTTCATTGAGAAAACACTTTGCCTTTTCTTTCGGATATCCATCTCTAGAGCATTTTGCTTTACTTTGCTCTCTGCGGTAGTCTCCACGGCTCCCTAATGATGGAATGTTTTTTGTTTGTTTTTAATTTTCCATTTCATAGACTGCTACATAAAGAAAGCGAGGTGATATCTGATCAAGATGCCTGTCATCTCTGGACTCATACACGAGTAGTGAAATCAATGTGTGGCACACCCTACAGCAACGGGGCCATTGCTCTTCTGGATTAATTTACCGGCAGTAAAACCTATACATTCACGTAGTGCTATTATTTGTATTAATTAAATCTGAAATGCATACCACAGTTTACACACGCCAAACAAACTTGTTAGAATCAAGCCAATTACTGAAGGAACTCAGTAGGCGGCAACAAAATACTTTTTTTTATTTTTTTTTTTTTTTTTTTTTTTTGGGGGGGGGGGGGGGGGGGGGGGGGGGTGGTATACAACTGTATTTCTAGTCTGCTAGATCTTATAAATTTATTTATTGGCTAACCGAGAAGCACTTTGTAGAAAAAGTGCAGTTCGGATTATTTCTAAAGCGTAAGACGCATTCAACAACAATGACGGTATGCCATGCATAATAATAATAATATTATTATTATAGTATTATTATTATTATTATTATTATTAATTAATTAATTAAGGAAGTCTTAAAGCAGGATCACATTCATTTCACATGCACACCTTCCCACGACATCCCATCACAAACACTCACAATGACAAACACATTTTACTGAAAGAAGAACAACAGGCGCGCGCGATGGAGGACAATAACCCGAGCGTCATATTTTTCGTTTGATTTTTTTATTCGTGTATTTACTGTTATCATTTTTGGGGGGTGTATTTACACAGAAAAAGTTTCGCACTCAACGTTCTGTGTGTGTCAACTACTTTTACCTTCACTGCAAAGCTATCTGCAACAACAGCCAAAACAAATTCAATTTTACCAGAACCTACCTGCAGTCTGGGAGTCCATAGTACCCTTAAATAAATATAAACAGGGCCGGTGGTCATTTATCTTTGTCAATTAATAATGTGATCTGCTTTATTTTCCTGAAACATTTTTAATTTTAAAGGTATATTTGCCAGAAGGTTTCTGACGAATCTGCGTTATCAGACATGGCAAATGGAGTCTCCTTGAAGCCGTGGGTGATGGGAAAAATGAAGCAAACGGCATTGCTTTGGTAAGGGCTCCCTCTATCGGTTGGAGGAGTATATTTTACAAGTGGCTTGCAGCGAGGTCTACGTGCATCACCTATTATGTGTTCGTTCACATGCCTTCCTTTTCTAGAGTACTTTCATGCACTTTTATGCCTGATGCTTTAAAATCTTTTTAAAGTCCTTGGCTTTTAATCTTGGATTTTTTTTCAGTTGTACCCATACATTTCCTTTGTTTTTGTTTCGTCCTTTGTCTTGACCATCATCTGCTGTGTTGCCAAAACGTTCTTCAACAGATATTGGAAATAATTACCTATTTTTCTGGGTGTTGATTTATAATGCAGCTTAGTTACTCTGTAATGGTTTTAAATTAATTATGAAGATATATGGGTGGCTGCTGGATCAGTGCTTAAAGTAAGAAACTGCCCCTCATCCAACAAGAGCAGTTTATTATGACTTTTACAGTTAACAACATTCTTGTCATTGAAAGCAGTACTTTTAGTACCACTGTTGTCACAAGGCCATGCCTTCTTTATCTAGTCTTCATCTTGTTTATGATCTGTAACCCTCAGCAAATCTGCCCTTGTGAAACTCATCCAAGGGCAGATTCACACATTATTGTGAGTGTTCTTATCTATTATTTACATGTGTCCTTCATTTTGATTATGTGCAACTTATCCTATTATGTATGTCAACCCCCCCCCCCCGGTGGATTGAAATTTCTGGAAGGAACGAAGTCAGGTGTGTTTATTAAAGTAAGTCTATACCCCTCTGGACTGGTGTACATAGGGCATTGTCAGCTTTATTGATCCTGACCAAAAAAGGAATTCGTGCTTAGCGAGTAAAACTTTATCCACCCAACAATGAGATCAGTGCCCACCCTGTAACACATCTACATCCAACCATGGGACCCTCTCTTCAGACTTACAGGCATTATCTGAGACCATTCACTCCTTGGTCAATGACAATATACTGCATGCCCAAGCTGTTATACAGTAGCCAAAGCCTATTCAACACGAGCTATACAGTAAGCGGTGGCCTCAAGGGCAACGGGAGGGTAAGCAGCTCACTCTTGTATCATTCACAGAAGGGTAAGCAGCTCACTCTTGAATCATTCACAGAAGGGTAAGCAGCTCACTCTTGAATCATTCACAGAAGGGTAAGCAGCTCACTCTTGAATCATTCACAGAAGGGTAAGCAGCTCACTCTTGTATCATTCACAGAAGGGTAAGCAGCTCACTCTTGTATCATTCACAGAAGGGTAAGCAGCTCACTCTTGAATCATTCACAGAAGGGTAAGCAGCTCACTCTTGTATCATTCACAGAAGGGTAAGCAGCTCACTCTTGAATCATTCACAGAAGGGTAAGCAGCTCACTCTTGAATCATTCACAGAAGGGTAAGCAGCTCACTCTTGAATCATTCACAGAAGGGTAAGCAGCTCACTCTTGAATCATTCACAGAAGGGTAATGTTGTGTGAAATTTAATTACTTTAAATTTAAAAGGAAGTTGATGTGGAAGTAAATAAGACAATTACTTCACAGAGTAATTTTAAAAGGTCCTTTATTATTTCACACACACACACACGCACGCAGTTACATACACAGATGCTATACTGCAAATAACGATATCCCTAACGGGACACAACCCAACAAGGTTACATACAAAGATTATATTAATCACAGATCAATACAATCCATGAGACGCAACTGAACTAATTCTTACCCTTCCAAGCGGATCGGGAGAGCCCTTCGACCCTGGTAAGAGAAAGCAGCTGTCTCCAAGAAATTACCGAGCAGGACTGCGCGCTAACCAAAACAAGTTATATAAACGTGACAAAAAACAAGTTATATAAGATATGGGGTTATTATAGGGCAAGGGCAAAGATGAACTCGAACGCATTTCTAGAACTTTCTAAAACACACTTTTTTTTATTACAGGTAAGCAGCTCACTCTTGTATCATTCACAGAAGGGTAAGCAGCTCACTCTTGAATCATTCACTGAAGGGTAAGCAGCTCACTCTTGTATCATTCACTGAAGGGTAAGCAGCTCACTCTTGTATCATTCACAGAAGGGTAAGCAGCTCACTCTTGAATCATTCACAGAAGGGAAAGCAGCTCACTCTTGAATCATTCACAGAAGGGTAAGCAGCTCACTCTTGAATCATTCACAGAAGGGTAAGCAGCTCACTCTTGTATCATTCACAGAAGGGTAAGCAGCTCACTCTTGAATCATTCACAGAAGGGTAAGCAGCTCACTCTTGAATCATTCACAGAAGGGTAAGCAGCTCACTCTTGTATCATTCACAGAAGGGTAAGCAGCTCACTCTTGTATCATTCACAGAAGGGTAAGCAGCTCACTCTTGTATCATTCACAGAAGGGTAAGCAGCTCACTCTTGAATCATTCACAGAAGGGTAAGCAGCTCACTCTTGTATCATTCACAGAAGGGTAAGCAGCTCACTCTTGTATCTTTCACAGAAGAGTAAGCAGCTCACTCTTGTATCATTCACAGAAGGGTAAGCAGCTCACTCTTGTATCATTCACTGAAGAGTAAGCAGCTCACTCTTGTATTATTCATTAGTTCACTGGTCAGTACTGATTCATTTTTGGGGGGCAGGCTAATTTTAAATTGTTTGGGAACAACCTGTAGGAAAGGATAAACAGTAGTAAGTCTTGGCTGTTATTACACATGAGAAATAGTAGATATGTTACACACTGAAAGAAATTTAATCAGTTGAGTTGGGTGATTTGTGATTTACTTTCAAATAATGTGTATTATCACACATGAGTTGGGTTCTTTTGTGATAATTCCCCATCTAAAGACTAAATGAATTTCATAAGATATATATATATATTATATATATATATATATATATATATATATATATATATATATATATATATATATATAACACACACACACACACATAAAGGGAAAATGGTATTGCTTTTGAGTTATAAGGTGATAATGGCACTCTCTAGTCTATACAGACATTACTTGAACAAGGGAGCTTCATTATTACCACTACAGCAATACAACTTCACGATTATACTACTTTCAGTGTGAATTATTTGTTACCTTTGTTTTTCTGAAATCATTTGTGTAGTCCACTGAAAGAGCTAGCTTTTTGAGAACAGGATTCGAGCACCCGTGCGAAGCGTTTCATCATTCAGTGGTTTCAGAACACGTGGTTGATTAGTGTCATCTTTTTGAGAGCAAGATTCGCGCCCGTGCGAAGCGTTTCATCATTCAGTGATTTCAGAACACGTGGTTGATTAGTGTCATCTTTTTGAGAGCAAGATTCGCGCCCGTGCGAAGCGTTTCATCATTCAGTGGTTTCAGAACACGTGGTTGATTAGTGTCATCTTTTTGAGAGCAAGATTCGCGCCCGTGCGAAGCGTTTCATCATTCAGTGATTTCAGAACACGTGGTTGATTAGTGTCATCTTTTTGAGAGCAGGATTCGAGTGCTATACCGTACTGTTACATATAAAATCTCAGTAATCTTGGTTTGAATTGCATATTTATTGCATCCATCTCATTTAAGTTTATTTTATTACTGATGCTATTATTATTATTATTATTATTATTATTATTATTATTATTATTATTATTATTATTATTATCAGTCTAAACACTGCCCAGCCTGTAAACCCTGTTTTCCTGTTTCTGGATTCTCTTTATAGTTTTATATTTATTTACAATCCAGCATTTGTTGTTAAATTGTTTAACTAATAAATCACAATGGAGTCAGTTTATTCCTCACCTTACGCTATTTACAATTATCAATTTCCTTTACTAATAACTTGATGTTTTTCATAATAATAATAATAATAATAATAATAATAATAATAATAATAATAATAATCTTAAAATATTTTATTAATAACTTGAAATTGCCTAAATAAAATAAAACATTCACTGAGTAACCGTTATATCCTCCATAATTGTAAATAATATTGTTTCAAATAAACGTGGTTATTGAAATAAAACAAAGCTATAACATTAACTGGGCTGCAGTCGGTAGCTATTGTCTGCAACAGCACTGGTTATAGGATTGTACTTCGCTTGATTCATGGGTTTGCAGTGATCCTGAATACTTTGCAAAGTACTCTGTCAAAACTGAAGGGTTTTGTTTGTTGTTGTCGGTAGCAGAAAGAAAGTACGAGAACATGCACCTTGAGAAGTGGAAGCATGTTTCGCAGCACACAGGTGGTGCAGCAGATTAGATGTTCTTCTGACTCTCCAGGACTAGGGATGGAGACCCCTGCTATGAATGCATTGTAAAGTGCTCAGGAACCAGGAAACAGCAGCAGATTTCCATCAAGTGTTGCTGAAACATCTACATGCATGTTGCAAATAAGTGTAACATACAAGCCAAGACCTTAAAAAAAGAACAGGCGGACCAGTGAAAATACAGTTTGTGCTAGTAAGAAAAAAAACCTTAGAACTCCTTTAGTAACAAAGGCTGTAAATCAGTGGCTAACGGATCAGTGACTGGTTTCTCACATACCACGTCTAAGACTGCCTTGGGCAGGTGGTCCTAGACTATAGTTCACACTGTGAATGAAAAAGTAGACTATTGATTAATTTACACATACATTAACAACATATAATAAAACAGAACAGCACAAAACAGTGATTTTTAGTAAAATACTATGCTTTTTATTTTCATTTTAACATTCAAAATACCTGTATTAATTGCTGTTAAACAGATGTAGAATATATCATGTTTGCTCTGCACATTTAAGACCTACTGTCTCAATATACAGTTTTGGAGGTGTTTTTCAACTCAACAAGCTGCCAAACGTTTCACTGCCAATCACTAGTATAAGACAGATGCCATGGGTTATTTTACAAAATGTGTGCATGCATTGGTAAAAAGCATGTCTTTTTATGTGATCAATTACATTTATTGCTTGCAAAGACAACAAACATGACACCATCAGGTTACAAAGCAAATAACAGAAATTAGGAAAAAAACAACAATGCGGGGAGTGTTCAAGTTACAAAATAATGTCAGCCAGGACAGAAGACTGTTGACCATGCTTCAAGCATCCCTGCGTGAACTCCACTCAACTTCGCTGTGGTACTTTCAAGTTGTATTGTACCCCTGAACATACCCAGCCACATGCAGACCAAAAAGAACGCATTTGATCTGAACTGAAATCACTAATGCAGCATGCTAATCTGATCCACCGTATAACTCAAATAGGGAAATAAAGTAAAAAGCCAAACTGAAAGTCGTAGAAGTGCATGAGGAACTGTTTGAATGTGTTGCAGACTCCGTGCTATACTGCGTGTTCTTCCAAGTCTGTCAAGGTAAACAACCTTCTCCCAGCCCTTATAGTTATGCTATAGCTGAGTGTAGGATGTTTACAGCGACTGAAACTTGGTCTTTCGTAGATAGAAAAAAAAAATTTCCAAAGAGATCACATACAAAACTAGCTTCTTGGTGTGCTACCCAGATTCTGATACTTACAATGACTTGTGCCAATGCATGTGGTTTACAAAGTTTCATTGCAGCTGGACAGATGCACTGTATGTTAAAATGGAGACGTGACATACATACAAGCAAAATCTGTTCTAACATGATATATTCATCCCCAAATATGCAATGCTGGAAAAACAAAAAGGTCTTTCAAATAAACAATCCTGGAAATGACCAACGCGAGTTAACTTGTTCATAACTGAAGTGCTTTTAATGATAAAACAGTTCCCAATATAAACTAGTGAGAGCTACATAATTCATTGATGGAGTACACCACACACACACACACAAGCTATGTGCCAACTGAAGCACAAAACAAACATTACACACAGTATTTATTCATGGGTTTTTTTTGGCTGATCAAGCAGTTGTTTCTGTCCATTTCCATGACGTACAGTAAGAAGAACGCAGCTGGCAGCAGCAAACATCTCTCTGAAAGCTCATATATCTCTTACAGCTTCCAGTCGGGGATGTTTACAGCAACAGACTACAAAGTTTACAGGTCTGGAGGTTGATGAGATTCTCAGATGAAAAAGTAATCCTCACATAGGTTAAAACTGGCACACCATTGTCGAATGGACATGTACAAAGGAGACAGACAATGTTCAAGGGTAAGCTTTGGGTTAACGAGGCAAATGCGTGCAGTTTCCATGGAAACAAAACTGATCTTTGTTGTTTTGAAGTACATCAAGTTGAAGAACCAGTGGTCAGAATAACAGACTTCTACAGAATGATTAAATGGCTTGAGCCAGCTATTGAACTAGTAAATAAATGCATGCAGAATCCAACTTCAACTTTCAGTTGTTTAAAATGTTTTAGATGAAGCTCATAATTATACATTCTTTACCGTTTTGTGTAGCACTTTGAGATTACTGTTACAAAAACCACTCCACTCTAAAACCCCTCTAAATGTTGCTGGTTCCTGTACATATTAAGTTTTGGTCAGATAAAGAGCCCTGCAGTCTGCATGGTGCAATCTTAGTACAGTAACCTCACGTCATGAAATAACATTACAATGCATAATGATGAGCTAAACTTAACCCTCCCCAAACTTAAACCCATCTTTTAAAAAAAAAAAAAAAAATATATATATAATATATAATAATATAATTCTATATATATATATATATCATATATATATTATATATATTATTATATATATATATATATATTACGGATTCCATTAAAATTATAATGATAGCCAAAAAACTATTTATATAATTACATGTGTCTTCAGTTTACAGTCAATGTCTCCTTTATGGTTGTCAGGATGGAGGGAAAGGGTTTCCGCTCTGGCTCAAGTTTACAGTTTGAAAGTTGGGTTTACTGTAGTCTGTCTTTCAATGGTTCAGTTTACCGTACTTTAACACCTGTGGCTTTGACACATGGTTCAGCTCCATTTGGCCTAAACAGTAACGCGTGTCACTAAACAGTAACGCGTGTCACTAAACAGTAACGCGTGTCACTAAACAGTAACGCGTGTCACTAAACAGTAATGCGTGTCTCTGGGCCAAACATGACAATCTGGCTCCATTGAGGGACAGCCTCAAGTACCATGGCACTGCTTGCTCATATATAACAAGTCTTGAATATACAGCACTAAATTAGTTATAACCTTAAAGTTCTTATTTTAAAGTTTTAATGATCTAAAAGCAGTGGCATAAATACCTTTACCCTTTACTTTTGCCTACAGGGGTGATTCAGAGCTTCATGATTTTTTGGACAGAAATATTTAAAACTTGCACATGGGGCAGTTAAGAAGTTTATAAAAAACCATCAGATCCAAGGTAAATGAAAACCAATCCCTTCGAATGGAGGGGCTGCAAACACAAATGTAGAACTAGTCATAATGCAAGACAAATATACAACACATGACATGAAAGGCTCAGGAATACCGGTTTATTGAAACACTGTATTGTACTGTGGAAACTGCAATACAAGTCTGAATGAACTTCTCATCCTGTGTATACAGAGGTTGCTATGGAGCTGTGACATCCGAGTTCACTCACTGCAGTTTAGGGGGTATGCTCGAGTATACAGTTTGAGATCGGATGGCTGAAATGGAAGAATCTTTTAATCTAATCGACCCTAAGCCAGCTCAGGTTTGAGTTTCCAGTGTACTGTAAATGCACTACAAGAGCCCCTTGGGTTGCCTGCATTGAGTTTGACCAGATCACAGAGATCAATATCCTGTTGTTCTTCAGGTAGTGCAATTTTAACCACCACAGGCAAATAGGATATTACTGCATTTCACAACAAAGGGCCCAAGTCAGAGAACAGTACAGAGCTTCATGAATTGCTTCCAACTTGTGACCTTTTCGTCCTGAAAGCCAAAAATGCTGCCTATCGAGACATCAACATTGTGACCTGGGCATTACACACAAAGGGAGGTTACTGATGAATACTTTACTGCAGGGTTCTGGCAGTCTACCCAACAGGAGTTCAGTAGGACTAACCTATTTTATGAGGCAGTCTTGACTGAAAACTACCGACAAATGATGACGCCAGGTTATGCAACACATGGACTCTAAATCCTAGAAACTGCAGTATAAAGTGGAAATGTAGCAGTTTATCCTCTAGGTGAATATTATATAGCTCTATAGTATGTACACAGTACAAACTTCTCAGCTTAAACATCTGTACCCAAGGGCATGGAAACTAGGGGTGCGCGGCTGCCCCTGGCTTGCAGTACAGTGGTGCTGTGCCCCTGCTGCTGCAATGATAGCCCTGCTAGTTCCATGAATCTCATCAGCTGGGTGTGCAGTGCACCTTTTCACACTGCTTTAGAACAGACGACAACAGACCAATCAACGTGACTGTCACAGCAGGGGCGAGATATTTTATTAATCACCCCATTGCAATCTCGCGAGAGTCAATTAGTATTTGGAACGCATTAGAAAACAGTAGAACGCTTATTTAAAAAGGTGCCAAAAAAATCTATTTTTGTAAATTCTACAGCAGCACCACCTAATAAAAGCAGTTCATCACAAATGCTGCTAACCAGGGGTGCTGCCTTGTAGACTCACTAAAACATTAAAAACACAGGTACCCACATACAGTGACATTCTGGACTCAGAGGTCCATTCCCTCATGGAAAATAAATCAGCAGCATTGCAAGCCAACCTTTGGAGCCTTCTTACTGTCCTTGTGTGCAATGACTGCTGTAAACAAAATACGCTGTTCCACCTGTTTTTACAAGTAAACATTTCTAAATTACAGAATTTAAGTGGATCATAAACAGTATACGTCAACATGTTTTAACATAACAGCAGCCAAATGCATGGCTTCCATCATATACGCGGGCTTCCAGCTCCCATCATATACGCGGGCTTCCAGCTCCCATCATATACGCGGGCTTCCAGCTCCCATCATATACGCGGGCTTCCAGCTCCCATCATATACGCGGGCTTCCAGCTCCCATCATATACGCGGGCTTCCAGCTCCCATCATATACGCGGGCTTCCAGCTCCCATCATATACGCGGGCTTCCAGCTCCCATCATATACGCGGGCTTCCAGCTCCCATCATATACGCGGGCTTCCAGCTCCCATCATATACGCGGGCTTCCAGCTCCCATCATATACGCGGGCTTCCAGCTCCCATCATATACGCGGGCTTCCAGCTCCCATCATATACGCGGGCTTCCAGCTCCCATCATATACGCGGGCTTCCAGCTCCCATCATATACGCGGGCTTCCAGCTCCCATCATATACGCGGGCTTCCAGCTCCCATCATATACGCGGGCTTCCAGCTCCCATCATATACGCGGGCTTCCAGCTCCCATCATATACGCGGGCTTCCAGCTCCCATCATATACGCGGGCTTCCAGCTCCCATCATATACGCGGGCTTCCAGCTTCCATCATATACGCGGGCTTCCAGCTTCCATCATATACGCGGGCTTCCAGCTTCCATCATATACGCGGGCTTCCAGCTTCCATCATATACGCGGGCTTCCAGCTTCCATCATATACGCGGGCTTCCAGCTTCCATCATATACACGGGCTTCCAGCTCCCATCATATACACGGGCTTCCAGCTCCCATCATATACACGGGCTACAGTTTTGTTGAATGGTTTCAGCACCCCCACTAAAACACTGTTCCAGCGCCACTGTCTGTACCCAGCTAAGGTAAACGCACCATGCCTCAGTTTAACAAAGGGCAATCACCCAGCATTAAGCAAATACAATTCCATAATCTCAGCAGCAGCACACAGTACACCAGCTGTCCAACTTCTGAAACTGGAAACATGCATATTGTGCTTACAATTACAAATTCTAAACATACTGTAACAGTAGTAGGGAAGGTTGTAGTAAAAAATTTTATAAAAACCACAGTAGGGTAGGTGATAGTATTCCCATACAAATAAAATATAAAACTGTGACACTTGTTTGTGTGTTAACCCCTGGAGCACAGCTGGCAGCTAACCCAGCAAGGCATTCCACTCCATCCCTTCCTTACCATGATTAACAAAGAATGGACTTAGCTCACGTTTGACATTTTAATGACAAAGTTCATTTTGCTTACTGTGGTAACCAGCTGCTATATAAATCATCTTTTCCAATCACGCACCTTTATGTTTCAATGCCTAGAAGTTGATAACGAATCTTGGTTGGGCATTCAGCTCTGTTTTTGAGTGGCGTGCAGAACAGGAACAAATAATCTGTTACAAACAATTACTGCAAACAATTATTGATCTGCACAACACTTTACTGTAGCATGGTCTAATAAAGATCACTGTCATGAAACATAAATAAAACAATAATATTTATACCAATATAAAATGACCGGTAAAAACATCAGACCCTATTCTCCAACTGTATCAATTTTAAAATAAGTAAATAAATAATCATTTAGAGTAATGACCAGCAGGCACTTGCCTTTCTCATCCAGGGCAGAATGTAGCCTAGCTGTAGGTAGAATGAATTGTATATAACCGGCTACTATACTATTCACGTGTAAACCTCTGTATCTACAGGCGATCAGTGCTGACAGGTATAACAGTGAACTCAGCACAGCACAGCACGGCACTGCAGTGCACAGTCTGGTGCAAGTTTTTCTATTAGAAAAAGTATCCCCTTCATGACGACACGAAGGCTGCTACTGTAGGCTTTAAAATGCATATCGTAAAGCATTTAGTCCTGCGTTATATAAATAAATAAATAAAGCAGACAGTCACTAAACTCGAACTCTGCCTTGGTTAAATTACTGTAGCGTAGCCTCTTCGACCGGGTACCAACTAACCCAGAGAAAAGACGCGAACTTCCCCACGATATCACATTATGAAACCTTACCCGCCATCACCCCATACATTCTTGTTTTCCATATACATGCATATTCCTATCATCCATTCTGATACACTTCCCTGCTTTATTTTTAACCGCACATCTGCGACTCCCCGTCTCCGCCATTCTCTTTCTGTGTGCTTCCGTCTCTCGTCTTTAGTTTGACCTTAAATTACCCGACACTGGTACTGACGTCATCGTCATGGTAACAGCGCTCCGCCCCCTGCGTGAACTCATTCACAAACACGATCAGTCAGAAGCAAACTAGTCTGAACAGTCCGTTCATAATGATTAATTTATAAACAGTATGGTTCATTCATTTTAAAGATGGTTAATTTATAAACAGTGGTATGGTTCATTTATAAACAGTATGGTTCATTCATTTTAAAGATGGTTAATTTATAAACAGTGGTATGGTTCATTTATATACAGTATGGTTCATTCATTTTAAAGATGGTTAATTTATAAACAGTGGTATGGTTCATTTATATACAGTATGGTTCATTCATTTTAAAGATGGTTAATTTATAAACAGTGGTATGGTTCATTTATATACAGTATGGTTCATTCATTTTAAAGATGGTTAATTTATAAACAGTGGTATGGTTCATTTATATACAGTATGGTTCATTCATTTTAAAGATGGTTAATTTTTAAAGTGTGGTTAATTTATTTTCAAGATGGTTAATTTATAAACATTATGGTTGGGAGATTAAATGGCACTGTAAAGACACCTTGTATGCATACCATTTCCATGAAAAGGCTAAATGATGAGTAGTGTTTTGAAGGATAAGAAATAATAATAATAATAATAATAATAATAATAATAATAATAATAATAATAATAATAATAATAATAATAAAATTAGATTTAATACAGTATTATAAAATTAATAAAACGACATTACGAGATTGCAAGGGATATGTAATGTTCAGACAAACAAAAAATGTATGACCTCGTGATCGGAGGGATATGGATACATGACATGTACATACTATGAAGTGGAATTATGATGATGATGATGATGACTGATGATGTAATAATAATAATAATAATAATAATAATAATAATAATAATAATAATAAAACAATAATCGTATCTTATTTATATTAGAACAAAACATCTAATAATATTAGTAACATTCCTTTGAATGTATTGACGAATCCTGATGTACAAAAAGCAATATCAGATGCACTGGACAACAATATTAACAGTCTAACTCAAACACACCGGTCCTCAAATTGCACTGGTGATGAAGTCAGGAGTATATCAAAAAGCCGACCACAGCTTTTGATGTGTCTCTGCCACACCAAACCACACAATCCTAAAGTTGGCTTCTTAATCGGCCAGCTTCTTATTCCCATTCCAGCTTCTAATCATATTCCAGCTTCTTATTCACATTCCAGCTTCAAATCATATTCCAGCTTCTTATTCACATTCCAGCTTCTAATCATATTCCAGCTTCTTATTCATATTCCAGCTTCTTATTCATATTCCAGCTTCTTATTCATATTCCAGCTTCTAATCATATTCCAGCTTCTTATTCATATTCCAGCTTCTAATCATATTCCAGCTTCTTATTCATATTCCAGCTTCTTATTCATATTCCAGCTTCTAATCATATTCCAGCTTCTTATTCATATTCCAGCTTCTAATCATATTCCAGCTTCTTATTCATATTCCAGCTTCTTATTCATATTCCAGCTTCTAATCATATTCCAGCTTCTTATTCATATTCCAGCTTCTTATTCATATTCCAGCTTCTTATCCATATTGCAGCTTCTAATCATATTCCAGCTTCTTATTTGCATTCCATCTTCTTATTCATATTCCAGCTTCTTATCCATATTACAGCTTCTAAACATAATCCAGCTTCTTATTTATATTGCAGCTCCTTATTCATATTCCAGTTTCTAATCATATTCCAGCTTCTTATTCATATTCCAGCTTCTTATTCATATTGCAGCTTCTAATCATATTCCAGCTTCTTATTCATATTCCAGCTTCTAATTCATATTCCAGCTTCTTATTCATATTCCAGCTTCTAATCATATTCCAGCTTCTAATCATATTCCAGCTTCTTATTCATATTCCAGCTTCTAATCATATTCCAGCTTCTTATCATCATATTCCAGCTTCTAATCATATTCCAGCTTCTTATTCATATTCCAGCTTCTTATTCATATTCCAGCTTCTTATTCATATTCCAGCTTCTTATTCATATTGCAGCTCCTTATTCATATTCCAGCTTCTAATCATATTCCAGCTTCTAATTCATATTCCAGCTTCTTAATCATATTCCAGCTTCTTATTCATATTCCAGCTTCTTATTCATATTCCAGCTTCTTATTTCATATTCCAGCTTCTTATTCATATTCCAGCTTCTAATCATATTCCAGCTTCTTATTCATATTCCAGCTTCTTATTCATATTCCAGCTTCTTATTCATATTCCAGCTTCTAATCATATTCCAGCTTCTAATCATTCCAGCTTCTATTATTCCAGCTTCTTATTCATATTCCAGCTTCTAATCATATTCCAGCTTCTTATTCATATTCCAGCTTCTAATCATATTCCAGCTTCTTATTCATATTCCAGCTTCTTATTCATATTCCAGCTTCTTATTCATATTCCAGCTTCTAATCATATTCCAGCTTCTTATTCATATTCCAGCTTCTAATCATATTCCAGCTTCTTATTCATATTCCAGCTTCTAATCATATTCCAGCTTCTTATTCATATTCCAGCTTCTAATCATATTCCAGCTTCTTATTCATATTCCAGCTTCTTATTCATATTCCAGCTTCTTATTCATATTCCAGCTTCTTATTCATATTCCAGCTTCTTATTCATATTCCAGCTTCTTATTCATATTCCAGCTTCTTATTCATATTCCAGCTTCTAATTCATATTCCAGCTTCTTATTCATATTCCAGCTTCTATTCATATTCCAGCTTCTTATTCATATTCCAGCTTCTTATTCATATTCCAGCTTCTTATTCATATTCCAGCTTCTTATTCATATTCCAGCTTCTTATTCATATTCCAGCTTCTAATCATATTCCAGCTTCTTATTCATATTCCAGCTTCTAATCATATTCCAGCTTCTTATTCATAGCTTCTAATCATATTCCAGCTTCTTATTCATATTCCAGCTTCTTATTAATATTTCAGCTTCTAATCATATTCCAGCTTCTTATTCATATTCCAGCTTCTTATTCATATTCCAGCTTCTTATTCATATTCCAGCTTCTTATTCATATTGCAGATTCTAATCATATTCCAGCTTCTTATTCATATTCCAGCTTCTAATCATATTCCAGCTTCTTATTCATATTCCAGCTTCTAATCATATTCCAGCTTCTTATTCATATTCCAGCTTCTTATCATATTCCAGCTTCTTACTCACATTCCAGCTTCTTATATTCCAATCATTCAAATCATAATCCAGCTTCTTATTCATATTGCTGCTCCTTATTCATATTCCAGCTTCTAATCATATTCCAGCTTCTTATTCATATTCCAGCTTCTTATATTCCAGCTTCTTATTTCATCTAATCATTCCAGCTTCTTATTCATATTCCAGCTTCTAATCATATTCCAGCTTCTTATTCATATTCCAGCTTCTTATTCATATTCCAGCTTCTTATTCATATTCCAGCTTCTTATTCATATTCCAGCTTCTTATTCATATTCCAGCTTCTTATTCATATTCCAGCTTCTAATCATATTCCAGCTTCTAATAATATTCCAGCTTCTTATACATTCCAGCTTCTAATCATATTCCAGCTTCTTTCTCACATTCCAGCTTCAAATCATAATCCAGCTTCTTATTCATATTGCTGCTCCTTATTCATATTCCAGCTTCTTATTCATATTCCAGCATCTAATCATATTCCAGCTTCTTATTCATATTGCAGCTTCTTATCATATTCCAGCTTCTAATCATATTCCAGCTTCTAATTATATTCCAGCTTCTTATTCATATTCCAGCATCTAATCATATTCCAGCTTCTTATTCATATTGCAGCTTCTTATTGATATTCCAGCTTCTTATTTGCATTCCAGCTTCTTATTCATATTGCAGCTCCTTATTCATATTCCAGCTTCTAATCATATTCCAGCTTCTTATTAATATTACATCTCCTTATTCATATTCCAGCTTCTAATCATATTCCAGCTTCTTATTCATATTCCAGCTTCTTATTCATATTGCAGCTCCTTATTCATATTGCAGCTTATTCACAATCCAGCTTCTTATTCCTATTCCAGCTACTTCTTTGCATTCCAGCTTCTTATTCATATTGCAGCTCCTTATTCATATGCCAGCTTCTCATCATATTCCAGCTTCTTATTCATATTCCAGCTTCTTATTCATATTCCAGCTTCTTATTCATATTGCAGCTCCTTATTCATATTCCAGCTTCTAATCATATTCCAGCTTCTAATCATATTCCAGCTTCTTATTCATATTCCAGCTTCTAATCATATTCCAGCTTCTTATTAATATTACACCTCCTTATTCATATTCCAGCTTCTATTGATATTCCTGCTTCTTATTCATATTCCAGCTTCTAATCATATTCCAGCTTCTTATTCATATTCCAGCTTCTTATTCATATTGCAGCTTCTATTCATATTCCAGCTTCTTATTCATATTCCAGCTTCTTATTTGGATTCCAGCTTCTTATTCATATTGCAGCTCCTTATTCATATTCCAGCTTCTAATCATATTCCAGCTTCTTATTCATATTCCAGTATCTTATTCATATTGTAGCTCCTTATTCATATTCCAACTTCTAATCATATTCAAGCTTCTTATTCATATTGCAGCTCCTTATTGATATTCCAGCTTCTAATCATATTCTAGCTTCTTATTCATATTGCAGCTTCTAATCATATTCCTGTTTCTTATTCATATTCCAGCTTCTTATTAATATTGCAGCTCATTATTCATATTCCATCTTCTTATTAATATTGCAGCTTCTTATTCATATTCCAGCTTCTTATTCATATTCCAGCTTCTTATTCATTTTCCAGCCTCTTATTCATATTGCAGCTTCTTATTCATATTCCAGCTTCTAATCATATTCCAGCTTCTTATTAATATTGCAGCTCCTTTTTCATATTCCAGCTTCTAATCATATTCCTGCTTCTAATTCATATTTCAGCTCCTTATTCATATTCCAGCTTCTAATCATATTCCAGCTTCTTATGCATATTCCAGCTTCTTATTCATATTGCAGCTTCTAATCATATTCCAGCTTCTTATTCATATTCCAGCTTCTTATTCATATTCCAGCTTCTTATTCATATTCCAGCTTCAGCTTCTAATCATATTCCAGCTTCATATTCCAGCTTCTTATTCATATTCCAGCTTCTTATTCAGCTTCTTATTCCAGCTTCTAATCATATTTCCAGCTTCTTATTCATATTCCAGCATCTTATTCATATTCCAGCTTCTTATTCATATTCCAGCTTCTAATCATATTCCAGCTTCTTATTCATATTCCAGCTTCTTATTCATATTACAGCTCCTTATTCATATTCCAGCTTCTTATTCCTATTCCAGCTACTTCTTTGCATTCCAGCTTCTTATTCATATTGCTGCTCCTTATTTATATTCCAGCTTCTAATCATATTCCAGCTTCTAATCATATTCCAGCTTCTTACCAGCTTCATATTCCAGCTTCTAATCATATTCCAGCTTCTTATTCATATTCCAGCTTCTTCTATTCCATTCATATTCCAGCTTCTTATTCATATTCCAGCTTCTTATTCATATTCAGCTATTCATATTCCAGCTTCTTATTCATATTCCAGCTTCTTATTCATATTCCAGCTTCTTATTCATATTCCAGCTTCTTATTCATATTCCAGCTTCTTATTCATATTCCAGCTTCTTATTCATATTCCAGCTTCTTTTTCATATTCCAGCTTCTAATCATATTCCAGCTTCTTATTCATATTCCAGCTTCTTATTCATATTCCAGCTTCTTATTCATATTCCAGCTTCTATTCCAGCTTCTTATATATTCCAGCTTCTAATCATATTCCATTTATTCCAGCTTCTTATTCATATTCCAGCTTCCTTATTCATATTCCAGCTTCTTCACATATCCAGCTTCTAATCATATTCCTGCTTCTAATTCATATTCCAGCTTCTTTTTCATATTCCAGCTTCTAATCATATTCCAGCTTCTTATTCATATTCCAGCTTCTAATCATATTCCAGCTTCTTATTCATATTCCAGCTTCTAATCATATTCCAGCTTCTTATTCATATTCCAGCTTCTTATCATATTCCAGCTTCTTATTCATATTCCAGCTTCTTATTCATATTCCAGCTTCTTATTCATATTCCAGCTTCTTATTCATATTCCAGCTTCTAATCATATTCCAGCTTCTTATTCATATTCCAGCTTCTAATTCATATTCCAGCTTCTTATTCATATTCCAGCTTCTTATTCATATTCCAGCTTCTTATTCATATTCCAGCTTCTTATTCATATTCCAGCTTCTTATTCATATTCCAGCTTCTTATTCATATTCCAGCTTCTTATTCATATTCCAGCTCTATTCATATTCCAGCTTCTAATTCATATTCCAGCTTCTTATTCATATTCCAGCTTCTTATTCATATTCCAGCTTCTTATTCATATTCCAGCTTCTAATCATATTCCAGCTTCTAATCATATTCCAGCTTCTTATTCACATTCCAGTTTCTAATCATATTCCAGCTTCTTATTCATATTCCAGCTTCTTATCATATTCCAGCTTCTTATTCATATTGCAGCTCCTTATTCATATTCTAGCTTCTAATCATATTCCAGCTTCTAATCATATTCCAGCTTCTAATCATATTCCAGCTTCTTATTCATATTCCAGCTTCTTATTCATATTCCAGCTTCTTATTCATATTGCAGCTCCTTATTCATATTCCAGCTTCTTTTTCATATTGCAGATTCTAATCATATTCCAGCTTCTTATTCATATTCCATCTTCTTATTCATATTGCAGCTCCTTATTCATATTGCAGTTTCAAATCATATTCCAGCTTCTTATTCATATTCCAGCTTCTTATTCATATTGCAGCTTCTAGTCATATTCCAGCTCCTTATTCATATTCCAGCTTATTCACAATCCAGCTTCTAATCATATTCCTGCTTCTAATTCATATTCCAGCTTCTTTTTCATATTCCAGCTTCTAATCATGTTCAAGCTTCTTATTCATATTCCAGCATCTAATCATATTTCAGCTTCTTATTAATATTCCAGCTTCTATTCATATACCAGCTTCTTATTCATATTCCAGATTCTAATCATATTCCAGCTTCTATTCATATACCAGCTCCTTATTCACATTTCAGCTTCTAATCATATTCCAGCTTCTTATTCACATTCCAGCTTCTAATCATATTCCAGCTTCTTATTCATATTTCGGCTTCTTATTCATATTCCAGCTTCTTATTCATATTGCAGTTTCAAATCATATTCCAGCTTCTTATTCATATTCCAGCTTCTAATCATATTCCAGCTTCTTATTCATATTCCAGCTTCTAATCATATTCCAGCTTCTTATTCACATTCCAGCTTCTAATCATATTCCAGCTTCTTATTCACATTCCAGCTTCTAATTCAGCTTCTTATTCATATTGCAGCTTCTTATTCATATTCCAGCTTCTTATTCATATTCCAGCTTCTCATAATATTCCACTTTCTTATTCATATTCCAGCTTCTTATTCATATTCCAGCCAGCTTCTTATTCATATTCCAGCTTCTTATTCATATTCCAGCTTCTTATTCATATTCCAGCTTCTTATTCATATTCCAGCTTCTAATCATATTCCAGCTTCTTATTTATATTCCAGCTTCTTACTCTCATTCCAGCTTCTAATCATATTCCAGCTTCTTATTCATATTGAAGCTTCTAATCATAATCCAGCTTCTTATTCATATTGCAGCTCCTTATTCATATTCCAGCTTCTTATCATTTTCCAGCTTCTTATTCATATTGCAGCTCCTTATTCATATTCCAGCTTCTAATCATATTCCAGCTTCTTATTCATATTGCAGCTCCTTATTCATATTCCAGCTTCTAATTCATATTCCAGCTTCTTATTCATATTCCAGCTTCTTATTCATATTCCAGCTTCTAATCATATTCCAGCTTCTTATTCATCTTCCAGCTTCTAATCATATTCCAGTTTCTTATTCATATTCCAGCTTCTTATTCATACTCCAGCTTCTTATTTATAGTGCAGCTCTTTATTCATATTCCAGCTTCTTCTTCATATTCCAGCTTCTAATCATATTCCAGCTTCTTATTCATATTCCAGCTTCTTATTCATATTGCAGTTTCTAATCATATTCCAACTTCTTATTCATATTCCAGCTTCTAATCATATTCCAGCTTCTTATTCATATTCCAGCTTCTAATCATATTCCAGCTTCTTATTCATATTCCAGCTTCTAATCATATTCCAGCTTCTTATTCATATTCCAGCTTCTAATCATATTCCAGCTTCTTATTCATATTCATATTCCAGCTTCTTATTCATATTCCAGCTTCTTATTCATATTCCAGCTTCTTATTCATATTCCAGCTTCTTATTCATATTCCAGCTTCTAATCATATTCCAGCTTCTTATTCATATTCCAGCTTCTAATCATATTCCAGCTTCTTATTCATATTCCATCTTCTTATTAATATTGCAGCTCCTTATTCATATTCCAGCTTCTAATCATGTTCAAGCTTCTTATTCATATTCCAGCATCTAATCATATTTCAGCTTCTTATTAATATTCCAGCTTCTAATTCATATACCAGCTTCTTATTCATATTCCAGATTCTAATCATATTCCAGCTTCTAATTCATATTCCAGCTTCTTATTCACATTCCAGCTTCTAATCATATTCCAGCTTCTTATTCATATTCCAGCTTCTAATCATATTCCAGCTTCTTATTCATATTCCAGCTTCTTATTCATATTCCAGCTTCTTATTCATATTGCAGCTTCTAATCATATTCCAGCTTCTTATTCATATTCCAGCTTCTAATCATATTCCAGCTTCTTATTCATATTCCAGCTTCTTATTCATATTCCAGCTTCTAATCATATTCCAGCTTCTTATTCATATTCCAGCTTCTAATCATATTCCAGCTTCTTATTCATATTCCAGCTTCTAATCATATTCCAGCTTCTTATTCATATTCCAGCTTCTTAAGCTTCATATTCCAGCTTCTTATTCATATTCCAGCTTCTAATCATATTCCAGCTTCTTATTCATATTCCAGCTTCTTATTCATATTCCAGCTTCTTATTCATATTCCAGCTTCTTATTCATATTCCAGCTTCTTATTCATATTCCAGCTTCTAATCATATTCCAGCTTCTTATTCATATTCCAGCTTCTTATTCATATTCCAGCTTCTAATCATATTCCAGCTTCTTATTCATATTCCAGCTTCTAATCATATTCCAGCTTCTTATTCATATTCCAGCTTCTTATTCATATTCCAGCTTCTTATTCATATTCCAGCTTCTTATTCATATTCCAGCTTCTTATTCATATTCCAGCTTCTAATTCATATTCCAGCTTCTTATTCATATTCCAGCTCCTTATTCATATTCCAGCTTCTAATCATATTCCAGCTTCTTATTCATATTCCAGCTTCTAATCATATTCCAGCTTCTTATTCATATTCCAGCTTCTTATTCATATTCCAGCTTCTTATTCATATTCCAGCTTCTTATTCATATTCCAGCTTCTTCTTATTCATATTCCAGCTTCTTATTCATATTCCAGCTTCTTATTCATATTCCAGCTTCTATTCATATTCCAGCTTCTTATTCATATTCCAGCTTCTAATCATATTCCAGCTTCTTATTCATATTCCAGCTTCTAATCATATTCCAGCTTCTTATTCATATTCCAGCTTCTTATTCATCCAGCTTCTAATCATATTCCAGCTTCTTATTCATATTCCAGCTTCTTACTCATATTCCAGCTTCTAATCATATTCCAGCTTCTTATTCATATTCCAGCTTCTAATCATATTCCAGCTTCTTATTCATATTCCAGCTTCTAATCATATTCCAGCTTCTTATTCATATTCCAGCTTCTAATATTGCAGCTCATATTCCAGCTTCTTATTCATATTCCAGCTTCTTATTCATATTCCAGCTTCTTATTCATATTCCAGCTTCTAATCATATTCCAGCTTCTTATTCATATTTCAGCTTCTAATCATATTCCAGCTTCTTATTCATATTCCATCTTCTAATCATATTGCAGCTTCTTATTCATATTCCAGCTTCTTATTCCTATTGCAGCTTCTTATTCATATTCCAGCTTAAGATCATAAGAACATAAGAAAGATTATCAACGAGAGGAGGCCATTCGGCCCATCTTGCTCTTTTGGTTGTTAGTAGCTTATTGATCCCAGAATCTCGTCAAGCAGCTTCTTGAAGGATCCCAGGGTGTCAGCTTCAACAACATTACTGGGGAGTTGATTCCAGACCCTCACTGTTCTCTTTGTAAAATAGTGCCTCCTATTTTCTTTTCTGAATTCCCCTTTGTCTTATCTCCATTTGTGACCCCTGGTCCTTGTTTCTTTTTTCAGGTCTAAAAAGTCCCTTGTGTCGACATTGTCAATACCTTTTAGAATTTTGAATGCTTGTCGCCGCGTAGTCTTCTTTGTTCAAGACTGAATAGATTCAATTCTTTTAGCCTGTCTCCATATGCCTTTTAAACCTGGAATAATTCTCGTCGCTCTTCTTTGCACTCTTCTCTAGAACAGCAATATCCTTTTTGTAGCGAGGTGACCAGAACTGAACACAATATTGAAGACGAGGTCTTACTAATACATTGTACAGTTTTAACATTACTTCCCTTGATTTAAATTCAACACTTTTCACAATGTATCTGAGCATCTTGTTGGCCTTTTTTATAGCTTCCCCACATTGTCCAGATGAAGACATTTCTGAGTCAACAAAAACTCCTATGTCTTTTTCATAGATTTCTTCTCCAATTTCAATATCTCCTATATGATATTTATAATGCACATTTTTATTTCCTGCATGCAGTACCTTACACTTTTCTTTATTAAATGTCATTTGCCATGTGTCTGCCCAGTTCTGAATCTTGTCTAGATCTTTATGATTGACCTTTGCTGCTGCAACAGTGTTTGCCACTCCTCTTATTTTTGTGTAATCTCAAATTTAACAAGTTTGCTTACTATATCAGAATCTAAGTCATTAGTGTAGATTAGGAATAGCAGAGGAGCTAATACTGATCCCTGTGGTACACCGCTGGTTACCACACTCCATTCTGAGGTTTATCCTCTAATCAGTACTTTCTGTTTTCTACATGTTAACCACTCCCTAATCCATGTACATGTGTTTCCATGAATCCCAACTGCGTTCAGTTTAAGAATTCATCTTTTATGCAGGACTTTTTCCCGCATAAAAGAAGCCAATTAAGAAGCCAACATCAGCATTGCTTTGTTTGGTTTGGCAGAAACACATCAAAAGCTGAGGTCGGCTGATCATAAAAAATACTCCTGACTTCATCTTCAATGTTCAATGCATTTTGCGGTCGGTGTGTTTGAGTTAAAATTGTTGTCCAGTGCATCTGATATTGCTTTTTGCACATCAGAATTTGCCAATTAATTCAAAGGAATATTACTAATGTTATTAGAATTTGTGTTCTACATTATTATTATTATTATTATTATTATTATTATTATTATTACAGATATTAAGTCAGCGATTAGCTTTCTTATCCCTCAAATTGTAAAACCCTATGCAGTTAATAACTAATTATTTTAGCCTCCTCATGGAAAGTTTATGCATATCTTCTTCACTAGCCTCCTCATGGAAAGTTTATGCATATCTTCTTCACTAGCCTCCTCATGGAAAGTTTATGCATATCTTCTTCACTAGCCTCCTCATGGAAAGTTTATGCATATCTTCTTCACTAGGGTGTGCTAATACTCAGACAGCAAATACGACATACTAAAGTAGCCATCTTCTTGGAAAAGGATTTGGATCCAAGTAGACTATACGTTTATTTATACGTCTATATGGTATGACAGTAAGGACCCCAAGGGTGTCCTTCACAGTGCCGTTTAATGTCCCAACCATACTGTTAATAAATTAACCACACTGTTTATAAATTAACCACACTGTTTATAAATTAACCATACTGTTTATAAATTAGCCACACTGTTTATAAATTAACCATATTGTTTATAAATTAGCCACACCGTTTATAAATTAACCATACTGTTTATAAATTAACCATACTGTTTATAAATTAGCCACACTGTTTATAAATTAACCATATTGTTTATAAATTAACCATACTATTTATAAATTAACCATATTGTTTATAAATTAGCCACACTGTTTATAAATTAACCACACTGTTTATAAATTAACCACACTGTTTATAAATTAACCATACTGTTTATAAATTAGCCACACTGTTTATAAATTAACCATACTGTTTATAAATTAACCATACTGTTTATAAATTAACCACACTGTTTATAAATTAACCATACTGTTTATAAATTAGCCACACCGTTTATAAATTAGCCACACTGTTTATAAATTAACCATACTGTTTATAAATTAACCATACTGTTTATAAATTAGCCACACTGTTTATAAATTAACCATATTGTTTATAAATTAGCCACACCGTTTATAAATTAACCATATTGTTTATAAATTAACCATACTGTTTATAAATTAACCACCATTGTTTATAAACTAGCCACACCGTTTATAAATTAACCATACTATTTATAAATTATAAATTAACCATATTGTTTATAAATTAGCCACACTGTTTATAAATTAACCACACTGTTTATAAATTAGCCACACTGTTTATAAATTAACCATACTATTTATAAATTAACCATACTGTTTATAAATTAGCCATACTATTTATAAATTAACCATACTGTTTATAAATTAACCATACTATTTATAAATTAACCATACTGTTTATAAATTAGCCACACTGTTTATAAATTAGCCACACTGTTTATAAATTAACCATAACATTTATAAATTAGCCACACTGTTTATAAATTAGCCACATTGTTTATAAATTAACCATACTGTTTATTATTTAGCCACACTGTTTATAAATTAACCAGTGAATTATTTCCTGAACAGCACCTCATACTACTGGTTGATTATCCAGTCACATTTTTAAAAACAAAGAGTCCTTCCCCTGCCTCCAAAGGGAGAAATGGAAGACTGGGAGCCACTTGAGAGAAGACACTGCTCACAGCAGGATGGTTAAAACCAAAGACAGAAATGGCCAAAACTTTGCAGCTTGGGTTAAAGCATAAAACTTGTTATGAATATTCATGCCCTAAACATTTCTGATGTGGAACCACCACTAAAACACCTCCGCCCTCATGGCCAAATTATGAGCTTTTAAGTGTTGAACAGTATCCCACATGCAATTTTTCTACAGATTGTTACAGAATACTATAGTACCTTCTACAGAATACTGCATAATTCTACTGCACTAATGTTGTACAATGCAGTACTTACTATAGTATTTGTAGTACATATACAATAATATAGTAGCTTGTTTAAAGTACCACAGTATTCTATAGCATTGGTGTGTACCATGCAGTACTTACTGTAGTATTTTGTAGTATGTTCTGTAGTACATATGCAATGATCTAGCACCTTCTATAGAGTACCATAGTATTCTATTGTGTCATCATATAGTAATTATGTAGTATTCTGTACTATGTTCTATAGTACCTATGACATGCTATATTATTATTTACAACTAATTGGTTATTATGTAATACTAATTATAGTATTATACAGAACTAAAGCGATTATGAAAGGGAATGACAAAGGTACCATACACCTCTTTGTCATTTTATTAATTACAGTGTTACACTGTTTTAATGGTCTTTAGTAGAAAACACATTGCTATCGACCATGCTGAGCTCAGACTTTAAAAAATAAGTATACTTTAAAGGATGTAATGAAAAATGGAAGCAATCTGTGAATGATGAAATAATTACATTTTGCACACCTTATTTATTCTACCTTTTAATAGTTTTTTTTTTTTTATAATCCATTTGAGGGAATATTTTAAACCCATTCATTTTTCAAATTCAAAAAGACCTTCTGAGGCACTCAAATATTATTGTCATCAGAAGCGCTGGAATTAGGGGTGCTGGGGGTGCAGTAGCACCCCTTGGATTTGCATGACTTCCATCATATGCAGGGGTTACAGTTTTGATAAATGGTTTTCAGCACCCCCACTTTAAAAATGGTTCCAGTGCTACTGATTGTCATGGTATTCCACAACTAAGGCTCTCACCTCTTCAGAGTAGTACTTTATTACTAATGATGCAGTTTCACATAACTCACACTGGGTGGTGCTGTTACCCTGTATTTAAAACCAATATTACGCTTGAAACTTGCATACAGATGGTCATGTTGGCTGCTGAAACACAAGCCCTATAATATGAATACAAGTGAACTATGCCAGGCCATTAGATTTACTTTAGAAAGGACTGTTTTGTTTTTAATCATTAATTAGCTGTATTGCCATAAGAATGTTTTGGCATACACATGAATTGGTGTGAGACTGAAATTAATTGTTTAGAAGTTCTGCACAGTCTTTCATTATTTACCAGAATAGAATATGTAAGAAGACAACGCACTTCTGATTTTATACATTAAGGAAACTGTTTTTATTTTTTATTTTACTATTTAAATGTATTCGTTTATTTGTATTAACAATGTGTATAATGCATGACATTGCATATTGTACAAAACTAGTACCCAAGGTGATTATTGTTGCAGAATTTGAGAGCATATGAAAACGGCGATGCTATCTCTAGCTTGGACATGTAATTCCCTTTTTCGTTTTCTGCTTGATGAATGCTCCTTCAAACAAGAGGCTTTTCATAGTTCAAGGATAATCATTTCATTACGTCCAGTATGGATGTTAATCAACAGCAAAACTCAAATAATTAAAAAAAAAACCTGTTAACTAGAGATTTGCATGCAGAAAGGAACTGAGCCGAAGATATTGTACCAAATGACCTTGTAGCTAGAGTCACTTTTCAGATGATGCACTGGCTTTATTGTCTGCTGTACCTCAGGCTCAATCTCATCTTGTCTAGCAGAAAAAAAAATCTATAGCATTCAGGTGTCTCACACACCTGCTAAGGTGTCCCTGGATAGTAACAGGGGTCTCTTACTAGGCTGTCCACAGGGGGTGTAAATAGACCTTATAGGGAACAAGCAGAAGTATACAATTTAGAAAGACCTTCACTGGACAAACCCCTCAACCTGGTCAGTAAAGCCTGGGACTGGCTTAACATATTTATTTAAACACGTGAAGGTAAAGCTATTGAGTGCTGCAGAGTAGCTTGACCACAATGAAACCCGGCCACTGTCTCTGCACCAATAGCCAGCTGCAAGCACTAAGGGGGTTCTGGGAGTGATTGATCCATATGTGCAGTATTCATTTTATGGCATTATATATATTGTACATAATGTATTTTGTTACCTAAAATACTCAAGCTCTGGGGTAAAAGCTTTTCCCACAGCATTAATATGAAGTAACCAAGGGACTTTGTCGGGCGATATTGTGATACAGATAAAATGACACTGATTATTTTTTTATTCATGTCATTTGTGCACGGTGAAGACTATCAAGGGCCAAGACTGGTAAATACTGTATGCATGCTTATATGCATCTACACAGCATACAGTAGGGTTAGAGATACTCATTCACAAAAATGCAACGGTTCAAAGGTAATCAGGGAGAATAAAGAACATTAGCACCGGCAGGTTAGACAGTAAAAGTTTAAAACCCAGCATGTGAAAACCCTGACGGATAATACACAAACAAAATCAACTCCTCAGTGTGTTCTGGACAAATTCCTTCTCGCCAGGCTGGGTTCAGACAGTACTTCCTGCTGACAGCTTTTAAGATTATCGCAGTTTACAGATGGGGAAAACAAGAACAGACATACGTATTGACAGTGTGGACGCAAGGGACTTTTTCAGCCTGAAAAAAGAAACAAGGACCAGGGGTCACAAATGGAGTTTAGAAAAAGGGGCATTCAGAACAGAAAATAGGAGACACTTTTTTACACAGAGAATTGTGAGGGTCTGGAATCAACTCCCCAGTAATGTTGTTGAAGCTGACACCCTGGGATCCTTCAAGAAGCTGCTTGATGAGATTTTGGGATCAATAAGCTACTAACAACCAAACGAGCAAGATGGGCCGAATGGCCTCCTCTCGTTTGTAAACTTTCTTATGTTCTTATGTTCTTACGCTTCATGTTTATCAGACACGCTTTAGTTAATAAGAAGCAGGTGATGAAGGGAGAAAGTCTTTGCACTGCCCTTCCAGGTGTAGAACCAGCTGAAGCTACTGTGGAAGAATCCACATGTTGTGGAGGCTGGCTGTCCTGGGAGCTTCCATTTTAATAGTCAGCAATGATTAATCTCCCTTGTATCTAGCTGTACCAACCGACACAGAAAACCCAAACTATTATTTCAAGTAATTTAACCCTTTAAGGTTAAAACCCTTTACCATATGTGTCCCACAAAGAAAAATGATGCAAACTTTCTTATTACAATGAGGTGCACGAAACCCTGTTTAAAATGTACTGACAGGCTGAATCTGGACATCCAAATGGTCCGTTTCCTCCTCATGATACTTGAGTCACTCTCAAATGCGTTTTGAGAAGAAACCTGTTGAGCAAGCACTCAATTCCTTGCGTACCTTAAGGGAGTAACCTTTTGGTTATTTATTATTTTAATTAAAGTGTAGTAAACTTTTTTTACAGAGCCACTGCAGTGACATTGCATCTCCGTTCAAGCACAATTGAAATGACAGCTCACAAGATTGCAACTTTCCTATGAGATCAAAGGGGACCCTTCTCGACCTAAAAGAAGCAATCTCTCCTTCCATATTTTATTTGCATGGTATGAACACCCCTTGTCATAATGCACACTAGTTAATTGTTTTACTCATGCAGCTACAATCAGTGAATGTAGATTTTAAAAGCTGACAGCATGGCTGCTTTGCTACAGTCAGAGTTCCCAGTTTGCTCTGCAGTATCAGGATAGACTTATTCATTTTTAATGTGCTGCAGCTCATCCATTAAAGAAAGGAAACACCCGTGCAAGTTCTATTTATCAATCACTGTACAAAAGCTGGTTATTACTCTTTTTTTTGCTTCTCACGGTTGCAGTCCTGAAATTCCAGGAAATCTTTTAGAAAACTCAATCACGCTTACTTGGCAGGTAGGGTTAATGGGGAGGTTCAGCGAGTCACACGAGCAAGCTCAGGCTCTGGAGTAACTGCAGTGTGCCTGGGTTGAAATGACATGGTTTTTAATTAGAACTTTTCAAACGATTGTGTCAATTCCTGTTTATACAGCTTTCATAGTACAATGTGTTTGAATGTTGTGCTGTGAGCACTGATTATCACAGGCAATTCATTTTCGTGTCTTCTGTTATGGCTACTTTATTGTTTATTTCAATGTTGACAACTTCTGTTTTTCTTTATGAGGAATGAATAACATTGCTTTTGCCAATTCAACAGCAGTCTTTTGAGAATTCTCCCTAGTTAGCCTATATGAAGGCCATTCATTTTTACATAGAAATCCACAGGTTTACATTGGGTAATACATTTCTATAACTAATTAATGAGTTCCATTATTTGTTTGTAATGCAGTACCAATACAGGTTAAGGGTCACTTTAGGTTCTTCTCATATAAACTCAATGTGTTCAACAGTATTTATTCTTTAAAGGTAAAGACACATAAATCAAGCTCACTTATAAAGATGCTTATATTGTATCTGTTTGTGACAGAGAAAGAATAAATCTTGATTATAAATTTCCCTCCCGACCTGTGAGGGAGCTGTGTCAAGGGAACAGAGTGCCCCGGACTGGGTGGATTGGCAGTTCATTCCAGGGAAAGGTGGAAGTTGACCATCTAGAAAGGAGGTGGAGCCACTGTACACCAAGTCATCGCTCCAGACGGGCGGCAAAGTGCCAATCAAGGATTGGAGGAAAAGCGATTGCACTCGCTAACCAATGGGGCGTGGCTGAAGGTACAAAAGGGGATGTGGAAAAGTGAACTGTTCCTTTTTTATGGTTGTGAAAGAACCTCTGAAAGACCGTAAAATAACTGTGAGTGTTTTGTGTTTGTTTGTTTGTCGTTATAATTGTACTCGTTTGTCATTGTTAGATGGCTAATACGATCCGGGAGGCCAGCTAAAGGCCAGCACCAAACCCGGACATCACTACACTACTGTTCACTCTTGTATTTCACCACTCGCACGTCAGCACTCACTCTAGACTTGTGACCAGGTTTGTGTTCTGTGTGTGTTTGTACTCTTATTATTATTATTTTGGGACTGAACCCCATGGTTTTAACTGTGCAGTACAATTATTTAAGGTATTTACGGTCGCCAAACGACAAGGACCGTGAACTTTGTTGCTTGTCATTGTTTGAGCATTGCATCACCTCTACACCTGCGCACTGCAAACTACTTTGCCACACTGTTGTACTGCAATATCACGTTTTACTGTTTGTGATGGCCTTTGGTTTTAGATAATAATCACCTTTTCACAACAAGACCAGACTGTATCAGTGTTGGAAGTGACAAGAGGACTTGTAACTGGAAATGAAGGAGGTGGCAGGTCCATCTACTCTCAAGGCTCTCCCTTCACCTGGTCTTTGGAGAAAGTTTACAGATAAAAAATTAAATTAATAAATACCTTTACCATAACTATCTTTCCTGAAAAAAAAAACCAAAACAACAACAGCTTTAATTTATGAACTTCAGGTGCGAGAACCCCTGGTCTATATCCTAACAGTACCTGAAATCCTCCGTGCTGGAGTGGTTTTGTTCTCTCTATGTACTTCAAGTGAATGATAACTGTCTAGACACATTATTGGTGAGACATACTATTGGTGGGCAGAGGTAAGATAATCTCTTTGTACTCTTATCTAAGGTCTTACTTTCCTTCAGTGGCAGCTGTTGTTAAATTTAGCTCAGATGCAAACATTTAACCTTTCACACTTGTGTCGCACTTATTAGTCTCATCAGAAAATTACTGTAGTTTTACTCAAAATGTACATATGCAGGATATTTTGTATCAGTTTTCTGTTGAAATCCTGTGGTGTTAGAGGTTGACATTCAATATGCCAGTCTAACCAACACCACTGGGTTAGACATCAAGAACAGCATGCTCAGGGATGCCTTTGGTTTGTTTCTGTTTTTTGCCCATTAACAAATTAGTCAGAAAATACACGTCCAGTATAATCAGCCTGTACTACACTGAAGCCAAAACACTGGTTAGTACAGAGGAAATGGATGGTGTGATACTGAAATCTTTGCTTTACTGAACATCAACACAGCCCTGTTTATTAATCATGTTGAGTCATCAGTATTAAGAACGGAGTGAGGTAACTAGTGGCTTACCACAGGGATCAGTATTAGGTCCTCTGCTATTCCTAATCTACATTAATGATTTAGATTCTGGTATAGTAAGCAAACTTGTTAACTTAGCAGACGACACAAAAATAGGACGAGTGGCAAACACTGTTGCAGCAGCAAAGGTCATTCAAAATGATCTAGACAAGATTCAGAACTGGGCAGACACATGGCAAATGACATTTAATAGAGAAAAGTGTAAGGTACTGCACGCAGGAAATAAAAAAATGTGCATTATAAATATCATATGGGAGATACTGAAATTGGAGAAGGAATCTATGAAAAAGACCTAGGAGTTTTTGTTGACTCAGAAATGTCTTCATCTAGACAACGCTGGGAATCTATAAAAAAGGCCAACAAGATGCTCATATACATTGTGAAAAGCATTAAATTTAAATCAAGGGAAGCAATGTTAAAACTGTACAATGCATTAGTAAGACCTCATCTTGAATATTGTGTTCAGTTCTGGTCACCTCGCTACAAAAAGGATATTGCTGCTCTAGAAAGAGTGCAAAGAAGAGCGACCAGAATTATTCTGGGTTTAAAAGGCATGTCATATGCAGACAGGCTAAAAGAATTGAATCTGTTCAGTCTTGAACAAAGAAGACTACGTGGCGACCTAATTCAAGCATTACAATTCTAAAAGGTATTGACAGTGTCGACACAAGGGACTTTTTCGACCTGAAAAAAGAAACAAGGACCAGGGGTCACAAATGGAGATTAGACAAAGGGGCATTCAGAACAGAAAATAGGAGGCACTTTTTTACACAGAGAATCGTGAGGGTCTGGAATCAACTCCCCAGTAACATTGTTGAAGCTGACACCCTGGGATCCTTCAAGAAGCTGCTTGATGAGATTCTGGGATCAATAAGCTACTAATAACCAAACGAGCAAGATGGACCGAATGGCCTCCTCTCGTTTGTAAACTTTCTTATGTTCTTATGTTCTTGTTTGTTTTCAAGACAATCTGCTTATTTCCTGCATGAGGACAGCTGGATACATCAGGCTATTAGTCATACTATTGATCTGTAGTTTTAACAAGATATTTAACACTAGATGTCTAAGGCCTGCTGATTATTCAGTATAGGGCTACATAATGTCAACACAGGCAGAGACAGAATTGTGCGATAAAAAGAATGCGTCTACATGGTACATATAATGCATGTTCATTTTCCACACTGTCCAGAATGTATTCACTGTGGCAGGTTTTACATGGTTCTTCCATTTAGCTAATATCCCCCAGGACTGCTGTTCCAGGTGATCATGGTAGTTTTCTTGACCTGTATTTATTAATTATCGATTCCTAACATAGGGATATTCTAAAGCTTTGGCAGCGATTGCTTAGAAAGCTCAGTTAAACTATCTTAAATAGTAAGCAGAACAAACTATTAAAATGCCAGTACATAATAAAATAAGCTTCTTAAACAGTGCACCAACCAAAGAGTGGGAGGACTAAAATTCTAAGAGGAAGAAGTAAAGAAATTTAAATATTTGTGACCTATACAGGTGATTATTTTAGTTGTCACTCTGAAAACAAATGTCTCTTATATTATATATATATATATATATATATATATATATATATATATATATATATATATATATATATATATCAGTTATAGTCAACAGTTTACACACCCCATGAAAATGTATAATTTCTTTACATTTTTCGAAAACAAATAATTATAAGAAAAATCTTTTGTTACAAAAGTTTTGCTTTTGTGGATGGGGAAAAATTTACAAGAAATAGATATCTACAATGATTTATTTCAACCCGTTTTTTTTAATTTTACAGTTCCCCCACCTCTCACAATGCGTTCACCCTCCTCAACCACACACAGCACACTATTCACGTACCAAATTAATTCAAACATTTCCAAGTTATGCCTTGTCTTATAAAAACAAAACTCTAGTTTAATTCTTGACAAAACAAGCATTTAAAAATCATTACTGCATCATGGTTGGATAAACCTCCCACTCTGTTTTTCCTTGCCCTGACAAAAAATTAGTGAGCTGCGTAAATTGAAAACCCAGCTACTCAATTAAATCTTTCAAATATTTTAACATTGAGTTTAACCTTTTACAGTACATAAAACAATGAAAAATAGTCTCTCTTTCAGGACAAAATGGACACTTATCTTACTCAGAATTTATAATGCTTACAAACTAGTTTGTGTCAATTATAGTATGAAGTATTCTCCATTGCAAATCTCCTACTCTTGTATGTTATTAATTGTTTTACAGTTTTACATTATGTGTGTGTCTGTGTCTTTTATAGTTAAGTTGTTTTTAATCATTATGGGTGTGTTCAGTGATAGAGTGGAAGTCCCAATCATTGGACACAAGTAAGACAAATGAGAGTGGAGTCAACAGTTGTTTACAAAGGTATAAACACCCCAAATGGTAAAGTTTTCTCTTTCGAATTGACTCCATGGATCTCCATGCTTTCTGATACAAACATATGCACTGAGCTGTACTGAGGCCTTTTCCGAAGTCAGTTTAAATCTTGTGCTTATATGATTGTATTGGAGGGGTACCTTTATAAAGTGCTTTTGAATCAAACACCATTTTTTCACTACACTAGTGTTCTCCAAGCTGGCTGAATATTTTCCTCCACCCCCACCCCCCCCTCCAGTGAGTATCTGGGAGGGGTCTGAGCTGCTGCTGATTCCCTGATTTCACACATACCCTGCACAACTCTTTACTCTCCATCGAGTTCAGAGGAAAATCATTTAGACTCCCTACATTTATCAGGCAGGCAAGTACATCCTGTTCCTCTCTAAAATCTGGTGAACCTTTTAATGTGAGAAAAGGAGCTGCTACATTTAAAACACTTTGATTTCTAAACAAAAACTCTTCCAAGCACTCTAGCCCCTCTTTGGGTAGAGCCTTTTTCACCTGATTTAGTAATGTTGCTGCTACCCAGACTGAATTCATTCCTATAGCTGATGTCAGTGCCTCTGGGCTAATTCAGCACCACCACTCCAAATCAATGAGGTGCTTTATCTGCCTGTGACAGGCTGGCGAGTGGATTGAGGCTCAGAGACAGAGTAAAGGCAAAATAAAGGCACAAGGGCCAACAAAAAGAGGTTCAAAAATAAATAATCAAAATGAACTTACAAAATAAACGTTTCAGTTCCAGGTCATCCTTTAAGTCTAAACAAAAAACTCTCCAACATAAAAGCAAACTCCCAAACAAAAAAACACACTCCAAACAGAAAAACACACAACTCTCAGCCAGGGCCTCTCCCCTGGCTTTTATCCCCTGTGGCTGGAGCCCAATTAATGAATAATTATTCAATTAGAGCTCCAGCCACATTCTCACATGTTTTTCTGGCAGGGGGAAATTTAACCCCCTCCCTGCCTGTTCCAAACATGTTCATATACATGGGGAGTTCCCCATCACACTGCCGTATCCTTGACCTGATCAACTTGCTGCCGTATGCACTAGATCTTATCAAGCCTATTGATAATAAACTATTACAAAATAAAGGTTCCTCTAAAATCCACTCAACTCTTTCCATATTCGTATGAACTCTTAACCACTGCCAGGCCTTCAAAATGCTTTTGTAATACTGTGGCCATTTTGACATCTATAAAAAAAAGTAGTCTTTTCAAATACTCTTATCAAGAAAGCAAAACCAAGCTGCTGCAGGGCAGGAGCTCCAGGGAGTACAGCAGTGAAACCAAGCTGCTGCAGGGCAGGAGCTCCAGGGAGTACAGCAGTTAAACCAAGCACACCTACTACAACAGTGTGCTGCCTTCCGGGAGCCTCAGTCAAGCACATCACTGAGAATGTGGACAGGCTCCTAGAACGAACAGGAGACGACCCGGTAGTGGTCGTCCACATCGGTACAAACAACATTGGAAGAGACAGACCAAAATCCCTGCAAAACAAATTCAGAGAGCTAGGAAGGAAATTAAAAGAGAAAACCAAAAGCGCTTATACATAAGAAACAGTCTTGAAGCCCAGGTGTTAAACCTGGACAAAGAAAATAAAGCCGAATCAATATGGGTCAGAATAACGGACAAAAATTCAAAGGGCATAATAATAGGAGCATGCTATAGACCGCCAGATTCAGACGGTGAACAAAATAATCTGTTATACAATGACATTAGAAATGTGTGTAGCAAAGGAGAAGCCATACTAATGGGGGATTTCAACTTCCCCCATATAAAATGGGAAAACCCGGTGGGTAGCACGAAGGATGAAATTGAAATGGTGGAAATGACAAATGACTGCTTCCTAACACAATTTGTCAAGGCAGACTAGAGGGGAGGCATGCCTTGATTTAGTCTTTTCAAATAACGAAGACAGAATAACTAAAACAGAGGTCAGAGAACCACTGGCAAACTCAGACCACAACATGGTCTCTTTTGAAGTGTTTTTTAAAACCCCAAAAGTAAAGACTAAAGCTAAGGTTTACAATTTTAGAAAAGCAAACTATGAAGGTATGAAACAAAGACTAACAGAAGTAGATTGGAGTAAAATAGAGAAAACACCCACAGAAGAAGGATGGTTGTTCTTCAAAAATGTAGTACTAGAGGCGCAAAAGAATTACATCCCTAAAGTAGACAAATCTAAATGTAAAACTAAATTGCCAAAATGGTTTAATAGATCAATTAAAAAAAAATTCAGCGAAAAAAGGCACTTTATAGAGCATTAAAAAAGGACCAAAAAGAAAGTACGCAGAAAGAGTACACAGAACTGCAAATGCAAGTCAAAAAGGAAGTTAGAAAGGCCAAGCGAGAAATAGAAATGAACATTGCGAAGGGAGCTAAAACCAATTCCAAAATGTTTTATCAATATTACAACAGCAAGAGAACATTCAAAGAGGAGATTAAATGTTTAAGAGATACAAACACATGTACATGGATTAGGGAGTGGTTAACATGTAAAAAACAGAAAGTACTGATTAGAGGAAAAACCTCAGAATGGGGTGTGGTAACCAGTGGTGTACCACAGGGATCAGTATTAGGTCCTCTGCTATTCCTAATCTACATTAATGATTTAGATTCTGGTATAGTAAGCAAACTTGTTAAATTTGCAGATGCCACACAAAAGTAGAAGGAGTGGCAAACATTGTTGCAGCAGCAAAGGTCATTCAAAATGATCTAGACAAGATTCAGAACTGGGCAGACACATGGCAAATGACATTTAATAGAGAAAAGTGTAAGGTACTGCACGCAGGAAATAAAAATGTATATTATAAATATCATATGGGAGATACTGCAATTGGAGAAGGAATCTATGAAAAAGACCTAGGAGTTTTTGTTGACTCAGAAATGTCTTCATCTAGACAATGTGGGGAAGCTATAAAAAAGGCTAACAAGATTCTCGGATACATTGTGAAAAGTGTTGAATTTAAATCAAGGGAAGTAATGTTAAAACTGTACAATGCACTAGTAAGACCTCATCTTGAATATTGTGTGCAGTTCTGGTCACCTCGCTATAAAAAAGATATTGCTGCTCTAGAAAGAGTGCAAAGAAGAACCACCAGAATTATTCCGGGCTTAAAAGGTATGTCATATGCAGACAGGCTAAAAGAATTGAATCTGTTCAGTCTTGAACAAAGAAGACTACGTGGCAATCTAATTCAAGCATTCAAAATTCTAAAAGGTATTGACAGTGTTGACCCAAGGGACTTTTTCAGTCTGAAAAGAGAAACAAGGACCAGGGGTCACAAATGGAGATTAGACAAAGGGGCATTCAGAACAGAAAATAGGAGGCACTATTTTACATAGAGAATTGTGAGGGTCTGGAATCAACTCCCCAGTAATGTTGAAGCTGACACCCTGGGATCCTTCAAGAAGCTGCTTGATGAGATTCTGGGATCAATAAGTTACTAACAACCAAACGAGCAAGGTGGGCCTAATGGCCTCCTCTCGTTTGTAAACTTTCTTATGTTCTTATGTTGTTATGCTGCAGGGCAGGAGTTCCAGGGAATACAGCAGTGAAACCAAGCTGCTGCAGGTCAGGAGCTCCTGAGAGGTACAGCAGTGAAACCAAGCTGCTGCAGGGCAGGTGCTCCTGAGAGGTACAGCAGTGAAACCAAGCTGCTGCAGGGCCTTCAACCTTTCCCACATATATACATGATTCACCTTGTCAAAGGCTTTTTCCTGTTCCAATGAAATTACCCCTATGTTAAAACCAAAAATTTTAGAAGCAGCTAAGATATCTCTTATTAAAAAAATATTATCATAAATTGATCTGTTAGGTACACAATATGCCTGATCACATTGCACAAGTCCTCCCATTACATTTTGGAGATGATTTGCTAAAGTTCTGGAAAAATGTTATAATCTGTGCAAAGCAAAGCCACAGGTCTCCAGTTTTTGATTAAACAAATGGCTCCCTTCTTAGGGAGCAGAGTGATAACAGCTCTCCTGGAGCTCACTGACATCTTTCCTGCTGCCACACTCTCCTCATACACCTGATATAGGTCTTCTTCCAACACATCCCAGAAAGCTTTATAAAATTCAACTGGGAGTCCATCGATTCCCAGAGCCTTTACATTGTTAAGCCCTTTCAGGGCTTCAGACAGTTATTTTAAACTTGAAACACTTTCTAGTGCTTTTATTGTCCTCTTCAGGGACCTGCAGCAGACCTTGGAAGAACCGCTTGGCCTCCTCATTCTCCTCACTGCCTCTGCACTGAATAAGTCGCTATAGAATCCCATGGCATGGAAGGGTGGTGGGCAATTCACTGACAAAGAGACAGGACTTTTATTTGTAACGCCGCTCAGGCGCGTTGATTTATTTCAACCTGCAGAGGGCGCAACGGTAAACAAGACCATGGTTATACCAATCCAGTTACACAGTCCAATGCAAGTGCACTCACAGGTGCTCTAGAAATAATAAATCGCAAAGGACAAAAGGCAAAAGAAAAAGGGAAAATAAAAAGCACTAAGCAATAAAACTACAAAATAAAGGTGCCGCGCTCAGCAGCGTCACCTCAGCCATTGCTACCCGCATGGCCCGGGTGTCTGTTCTATGCTATAGTGTTCCCTCCACCTATACATGTTCCAGGTCTGCCCAAGGATTCCCAGACTTCTACAATCTTTTTTTTCCAACAGGTTTTTATTTATTTCATTTGTTTTTGTTTTGCCGGCCGTGCTTGGTCCGGCAGCCCAGCTTCTGCCAGCTGGCTCATTTCGTCTTAGAGAGGGCAGCCTGAGGGAACAGAACAGTCTGCTTGGACTCCTCAGACTCCTCCACTGCCTCTGCAGTGAATAAGTCTCTATAGAATCCCTCTGCATACCTTTGAATCTCCGCTTGGACTCCTCAGACTCCTCCACCGCCTCTGCAGTGAATAAGTCTCTATAGAATCCCATGGCATACCTCTGAATCTCCGCTTGGACTCCTCAGACTCCTCCACCGCCTCTGCAGTGAATAAGTCTCTATAGAATCCCATGGCATACCTCAGAATCTCTGCTTGGACTCCTCAGACTCCTCCACCGCCTCTGCAGTGAATAAGTCTCTATAGAATCCCTCTGCATACCTTCGAATCTCCGCTTGGACTCCTCAGACTCCTCCACCGCCTCTGCAGTGAATAAGTCTCTATAGAATCCCATGGCATACCTCTGAATCTCCGCTTGGACTCCTCAGACTCCTCCACCGCCTCTGCAGTAAATAAGTCTCTATAGAATCCCATGGCATACCTCAGAATCTCTGCTTGGACTCCTCAGACTCCTCCACCGCCTCTGCAGTAAATAAGTCTCTATAGAATCCCATGGCATACCTCTGAATCTCTGCTTGGACTCCTCAGACTCCTCCACCGCCTCTGCAGTGAATAAGTCTCTATAGAATCCCTCTGCATACCTCAGAATCTCTGCTTGGACTCCTCAGACTCCTCCACCGCCTCTGCAGTGAATAAGTCTCTATAGAATCCCATGGCATACCTCTGAATCTCCGCTTGGACTCCTCAGACTCCTCCACCGCCTCTGCAGTAAATAAGTCTCTATAGAATCCCATGGCATACCTCAGAATCTCTGCTTGGACTCCTCAGACTCCTCCACCGCCTCTGCAGTGAATAAGTCTCTATAGAATCCCATGGCATACCTCAGAATCTCTGCTTGGACTCCTCAGACTCCTCCACCGCCTCTGCAGTGAATAAGTCTCTATAGAATCCCATGACATACCTCAGAATCTCTGCTTGGACTCCTCAGACTCCTTCACCACCTCTGCAGTGAATAAGTCTCTATAGAATCCCTCTGCATACCTTCAAATCTCCGCTTGGACTCCTCAGACTCCTCTGAATCTCTGTTTCGACTCCTCAGACTCCTCTGAATCTCCGCTTGGACTCCTCAGACTTCTCTGAATCTCTGCTTCGACTCCTCAGACTCCTCTGAATCTCCTCTGGCTCCTGCAGTTCCAGTGGCTCTGGGGTTTTTAGACAGTGAATTACTTTACTTTGCACAGCTTTCTTCTCCAGGCCAAAACAACATTAAGTCGGTGCATCCATTTCAGTGATAGTTTGGTAACATGATCTTATTAGAGCTCCCTGTACTTTTGTGTCCAGCAGATCTGACAACTTTCTCTTTTTAAATTTAAAGCTTTCAATGAACTCATTACTTTTGCCTGATTCAATATCTTGCTGCAATTCTAAAATTTCTGCTTCCAACTCCCTCATTGAGTCATCCTTTCTCCTGGTGGCATCCTTAGTGTACTGCTGACACAGAGCACATCTTTCTGTGCTCTCCTCCTTTTCCAAAAAAAAAGTAAAGTTTTTTTAAAACCTTCATCACTGGTAAAGCGAGCATTGATATGCCAGTGGGAGCGCTTTATTTAATGGGTACATTACACAGCAGGATACTAAACTGTGTTCTGAGAATCCAATAGGGGTGATATTACTGTTTTAAGAAGTTCAAATGTTGTCTAAAACATTAAATTGATCTAATCTGGATATGAAAAATCAATGCCATTGGCTTTCACCCCATGTATATGTTACATGGTAGAAGAAAGGGGTTGTAATGTGTGAATTTGTATGTATCAATTTTAATTTATTGTTATTTTTATTATTGTTGTTGTATTGTCACTTTAATGTTTTATTTATGCACTGTGTATCTTAATTTTGTATAGTTTTGCACATAATATGTTTATTAAGCACTAGACACTTTTCTTTCTTTTTTGTGCCCTATCTACTGTAACAACTACTCTAACTTATCTTGTGTAAATGCGAACAATAAACACTTGCGTGCAGATAATTAATCCCCTCATTAAGGTGAGCTGCAGCACCTGCAGCTTTGTTAATTACCTGTGTTTTCAGGATATAAAAAGCAGTGCCTTTCAGAGAGCCAGAAGATACGGCGAAGGAGCGCAAGACAGTGAGGGATTATAAGGTGAACAAAGCAACGAAAGGTGAACGATTGAGGCCGCCGTGGTTAAAAGAAGGAGAATATTAATCCCAGTACATGAGCACCGGGCGATGCGAAGGATTGTATTTCACTGCCAGAGCTGTGGACCGATGTTCCCGTTGCTGGTGCCTTTGCGAAGGTGGATCAGCGGGGCAAGACTGCAGTGGTGAAAGGAGATGCATGCCTTTCATGGGAGATAGGGGGATCATTCCGATTTCCCTCTTGTTAGTTAAGTAGAATTTTCTTTCTTTGTCTCTTCTTTTTATTAGGTTTTAGTTTTTTGAGGATTTGATGTTTTTCTGCAGTCAAGCAGAGTCACTGCCCCTCTCCCTTTACATTTTGTGTTTTAGCAGTGCCTGCTGCTCTGTCGTATCCTCCCTGTCGGTCTGGATTGCCCCCTAGTTGCGAAGCAAAAACAGAAAGCACTGATTAGAGGAGAAACCTCAGAATGGAGTGTGGGAAACCAGTTGAAAACCACAGGAATCAGTATTAGGTCCTCTGCTATTCCTAATCTACATTAATGATTTAGATTCTGGTATAGTAAGCAAACTTGTTAAATTTGCAGATGACACAAAAATAGGAGGAGTGGCAAACACTGTTGCAGCAGCAAAGGTCATTTAAAATGATCTAGACAAGATTCAGAACTGGGCAGACACATGGCAAATGACATTTGATAGAGAAAAGTGTAAGGTACTGCACGCAGGAAAAAAAAATGTACATTATAAATATCATATGGGAGATACTGAAATTGAAAAAGGACTCTAGGAAAAAGACCTAGGAGTTTTTATTGACTCAGAAATGTCTTCACCTAGACAACGTGAGGATCCTTCAAGAAGCTGCTTGATGAGATTCTGGGATCAATATGCTACTAACAACCAAATGAGCAAGATGGGCCGAATGGCCTCCTCTCTTTTGTAAACTTTCTTATGTTCTTGTTTCCATCAATTTTAAATTTCAATGTTATATTTAGATCTTTGTTTATGTCATTTAGAATCACGAACAACTGTCTTTGGAAAGACACTACATGTTTTAAACTAGGGCGTTTACAGCCCAGAGGAATTCTCCCAATTCCCGACATTGTGTGGCTGTATCTTGTTAGTTCTTTTTTCAAGAGATGATTCCTTAGAAACTGAGGCACATCAGACAAAGTGATTCTTCTAGCATGTAATGCAAGAGGTGAGACCTGACAAGACATTTCGTTCATTACAATTCCCTGCTTAACAACTTCTGGTACTAGATCGATGTTGCTCAAAAACATTGCAACTGAACCTTTCAGTCGGGACACAGATTTTATCTGATCACATCCCACTACCTCCCTGATAGAGAGCACACATTTTTCCAGGGGAACAAACTCTTCTGGAGAAACTTTAATGTCGCTGACTTAATTTTTCAAAAAAAAAATTGACGCTGGTCTCGCCCCTTTCTCGGCCGTCTCGCCTGCTGTCACTGACAAAACGTCAGCTCAGACCACCAAATTACCACTAAAACTTTATACCATTGATTATAAACAGTAAAACATAGAAAAAGATAGAACAAAAGAACAAAGTAAACCTACCAAACCATCCGACAACACTCCTGCACACCGCTACACCTCCATCTCACACAACACAAACTCAGCCAGGCAAAACCAACAGGTAGATACTGTAGATAGATAGATAGATATAATTAGTTAGTAAGGTCATATGTTCCAAATCATTATCCCACAAAAAAATAAATATAATGACATTCCTGTGATTGCCGATGTTTTATGGATATGGATTTTTGGCTTGAACCTCAGACTGGAGTATTTACAGAGTTAAAATGATGGATTGCACACGTCAAGGCAAGCAGAAAGGGCCTTGGTTCCCACAGAGTATTCTGAGGATGAAACATGTTCATTGGGATAGTGAACATGAGCCTGATGTGAGTGCAGAGAAAGTGGACCAGTACCCTGGGCAGTAATTCAGCAGTGAGTGGAGGGGAAGCTCTCACAAAGAGGAAGGGTCGTAATTCAGCAGTGAGTGGAGGGGAATCTCTCATAAAGAGGAAGGTTCGGCTGCAGGGATCGCAGTGGGACAGACTGCTCCTTTGCTGCAATGTGTACGTATTGGACACATATTAAGGTCATATATGATAAAACAAACAAAAAAAAACTACTGAGAATACACAAAACCTAATAAATGTTGTTCTGAAGTTGATTTCTATGAGGTTAAGAAACAGATACCTTAGATATTATTATTGTTTTAATTAACCAGAAAATCTCACAATCCTCAGGGACAGCTGCAGCATAATATATTTATTACAGATCAATTACAAATCCAAAGAAGAAATATGATAATGGTTACAAATTAAGTGTCTGACCAAAAACAAAAGAACAATGACTCTATTCCCATTAATGTAGTATTTGTTTCTTAGATATATAATAGCACATTTTCATAATGTATGATTCAATATTCCATCCCTATCATCTGTTTTCTTTATAAATTGATTAATTCTCCTGTTATGAAATCTTTACGGATTCATTAGTTGAATGAATGTCTGTATTAGTAAATCCTGTTTCTTTTATTTTCATTCTGCAGTTAATCATTAGGAGGTATCACATTTGATCAATTTATTCAAGCCATGGCTCTCTGCTTGTATAATCAGTAACATTCCCAGCTAAAAAATGAAACATGTAACATTAACTTCCAACTAAAATATCCATACACATACATGACGTTTCCCGGTGCTTGTTCTGCAGTACACAATGGAAGTGCAATTAACAAGGTTTTTGCATCATTTAGATAAAGAAGCTATATGTTGGCAAACGACTTTGCAAGCAACATAACGCTACAGGGGACAAACCACCCATTGTGTTACTTCAACTGTATTTCATAATTTTGTGATGACGGTCTATCAATACCAATATTGGTGGGATGGAATGACAGCCTCACGTCGACCGGTACACAGTTAGTTGTTATAAAACAGATATGAGGTGGCTAAGAAATGGGAATGAGGCCATGAAAAGCAACTAGTGTGGTCATGATAGAGCTTTTATATGAGTCTTGGTCAATCAGAGCACTCTGTTTATCACGACCCTTTTCACATATATACTGTGTGCATGTGCCATGCTCAACAACTGCTATATGATTCATGAATTAGAACGAACATTTTGTCTGGATGTCTATGTATTAGACAGCTTTCAAGACCCTTTAGTGATAGAGATCCATTGTTTATAATAAATATTGATTTTCTAAATACCATTTTTTTGTCAGTGCATGAAAAATATTGTTCAGTTCATGTTTTCAGGGTGAAGTGTATCAGTCATGAGTGACCTCACTTGTTTCCTGAACCCTGTAATGCTGTCCAAAAGCGCTGCTTTTAGTTTGATCAGTAGATCTGAAAAAAGACACCCTTTAATGTACTGTAGTTTGTTTCTGATCTTAAATCACCAATTGCACCCAAAGTAATCACTGAAAACTACAATAATCTCATGTTAAGACTACAACGATCTCCTTGTGTTTCTGAGTGAAGATTACAACGATCATTACAAAACTGTGAAGGTGACACCCTGGGATACTTCAAGAAGCTGTTTGATGAGATTCTGGAATCAATAAGCAACTAACAACCAAACGAGCAAGATGGGCTGAATGGCCTCCTCTTGTTTGTAAACTTTCTTATGTTCTTATGTATCATGCACTTAAAACATTAATATATGTATTTTTTTTTTTTTTTTAATTGTTACCCGAAAAATATTTTTTCATGGCGGGTACCAGTTCCGGATTTTCTACCCATGTCGACCTCTAATATATATATATATATATATATATATATATATACAGTGGCTCTCAAAAGTATTCACCCCCTTTGGACTTTTTCACATTTTATTGTGTTACAACATGAAATCAAAATGAATTTAATTTGTTTTTGCCACTGATCAACACAAAAAAAGTCCATAATGTCAAACTGAAAAATAAAATCTACAAATTGTTCTAATTTAATTACAAATATAAAACAGAAAATAATTGATTGCATAAGTATTCGCCACCTTTGCTATGGCACACCTAAATAAGCTCTGGTGCAACCAATTGTCTTTAGAAGTGACATAATTAGATGAAGGGAGTCCACCTGTGTGCAATTAAGATGTTTTCAAAACAAAATGTTTCCTAACAAAAACTACATCATGAAGATGAAGGAACATTCAAAGCAAATCCGGAATAAGGTTCTTCAAAAGCATCAATCAGGGGTAGGATATAAAAACATTTCCAAGGCATTTAATCCCCGGAGCACAGTAAAGTCCATTTGTAAGAAATGGAGAGAATATGGCACAATTGTAAATCTGTCTAGAACAGGCCTTCCTTAAAAATATCTGGGTGAGAAGGGCACTAGTCAGGGAGGCCACCAAGAGGCCTATGGCAACTATAAAGACGTTACAGTCTTCCACGGCTGAGCTGGGAGACACTGTGCATATGGCAACAATAGCCTGGGTACTTCACAAAACAGGCCTTTATAGGAGTGGCAAAAAGAAAGCCATTGTTGAAAAAAAATCACATCAAATCTCGGCTAGAGTTTGCCAGAAGGCATGTGGGAGACTCTGAGACCAAGTGGAAGAAGATTCTATGGTCTGATGAGACCAAAAGTTTTTTGGCCTCAACGCTAAGCGCTATGTTTGGCGCAAGCCTAACACCGCACATCATCCTGAGAACACCATCCCTACCGTGAAGCATGGTGGTGGCGGCATCATGCTCTGGGGATGCTTCTCTGCGTCAGGGCCTGGAAAGCTTGTGAAGATAGAGGAAGAAAATGGATGCAGCAAAGTACAGAGAAATCCTGGAGGAAAACCTGCTGAAGTCTGCAAGACACCTGGGACTTGGGAGAAGATTCATCTTCCATCAGGACAATGACCCCAAACATACAGCCAAAGCCACACTGGAGTGGCCCAGTCAAAGCCCGGACTTCAATCCAATTGAGAATATGTGGAAAGCATTGTAAATTGCTGTTCACCAAAGGTCCCCATCCAACTTGACAGAGCTTGAGCAATTTTGCAAAGAAGAATGTGCAAAGATTGTAGTGTCCAGATGTACAAAGCTGGTAGAGGCTTATCCAAACAGACTCATGGCTGTAATTGCTGCCAAAGGTGCCTCTACCAAATATTGATTCAAGGGGGTGAATACTTATGCAATCAATTATTTTCTGTTTTGTATTTGTAATTAATTTAGAACAATTTGTAGATTTATTTTTTTCACTTTGACATTATGGACTTTTTTTTGTGTTGATCAGTGGCAAAAACTCCTAATTAAATCAATTTTGATTCCATGTTGTAACACAATAAAATGTGGAAAAGTCCAAGGGGGGGGTGAATACTTTTGAGAGCCACTGTATATATATATATATATATATATATATATATATATATATATATATATATATATATATATATATATATATATATAATATATTTCTATAAGATAGCATCTATTATAAAACAAAAAATATTTTTTTTGTACCGACCCTTTTTTTACAACTCATTAAGCTTCCGGTCATGAAACTTATACTTTACACATAGTGAGGGTATCACTGACATAGTCAATTCTTCCCATAAATCAATCTTTGTTATCTTTGTATCTCAAGTTGGTCATTAATTTTTTTTTGAAGAGATCCTTCTCTAGTCGAATCACTACGGTTACCGGAACAATAGGCATGGTTTCCATAGTGCACAACCTGGACCATTCATCTGTAGTGCACCTAGTGCACAACCTGGCCATAACTCACGATAGACAGCTTAAGGAATGTCTCTATCAGAAAAGGGAAGTAGCCCTTGGGAAAACTATCTTAACCTGCCCATTTCAAAACTCTTTAGTGACCAGTTTGAAGTAAAAATAACAATAAAATGCACTGGATTTAAAAGGGAAGAAAGGTTGATGTTGGGACGACATTTATTCAGAGGGTGTGGCACAGTTGAGATGCCCCCCCCCCCCCCCCCCCAATTTATTTTTGTAAATTTAAGAGTATTTTTGTTGGGTTCTTAAAAAGGACAAAGCTCCCGTCAGCTCAACTGTTACAATTTAACTTAGACTGTGGTTTCCCTAGCTTGCAACACAGCAATGTTGAGCTAGCCACAAGCTTATCATCCTGGTCAGCAGCATTCGTGGCACCTAATCGATCATAACAAAAAATCTTTCTTCCAAGAAGCAGTGCAATCCAATATGTTGTTCAGAAATATTTTGAGACAGCTTTTTGTCATCCCTTTGAATACCATCTAGACTTATTGGCAAATAAACCCTTCAATGTCTAATTGGACCAGTGTCAGCAATACAGCTGATATCTGCAGTAGAGAAGCCTGTATTGTTTTAAGTATATCAATGTGTTTTGTGTTAATGACAGCAGTGACTGAATGCTCATATTGTTCTCAGTGTTGAGCTCTCTCGATCTACTCCTCCTGCTCTGCACTGGACTCGTCTGCCCTCAGCACCATGCTACTCGATTCTCAGCTGAAGCACTATCCTTGCACTATTGCATTGCTTTTATGTCAACTCTGTCATCTGCTCGAAGTCATTGTATTGTGTATCTTGCTCTTAACTGTACTTAATTCTTATATGTATTTTTTGTATACAACTGTAAGTCGCCCTGGGCAAGGGTGTCTGCTAATAAATAAACAATAATAATAATAATAATAATAATAATAATAATAATAATAATAATAATAATAATGTCATTGTAGATATAAATTGTTTTAATCATAACTTGTTGCATCTTATCTTACACTGTATTTTAGTCATATAATTTGCAATTACTCTAAACTACTGTATTTAAATATTGTTTTGCATTGTTACCTTGTATTGCTCTGTAACACTTATAAGTTACCTTGGATAAAGGCGACTGCCAAATAAATAAATAAATAAATACATACAGTAATAATAAGCAGTTAAGGCATAGCCCTCTTCATCTCCTGCTTGGCAATACATATCTGTAATGACCGTACATGTGGTGTTATGCTGAGCAGTAAGAATACACCGTCATTAATATGTTAAGAACATTCTTTATAATGCAGAACAAAGAGAGAAAAACAGAACCACTTCAATATGTGTTCTAATGAATACCTCTTCATTTTCTGCATCCCAAGAAAACATGGGCAAACACAACAGAGACTTGTATTGTATTTTATCTGACTAATGTGCTGTTACGTATAGGATACTCCTAAATTAAACGTCACAAGTGCCACTGTCTTAAAGTCACTATATTGCATTATTCATTACAAAATGTTATCTTCAAAATTATACTGTTCTTATTTTTTTTTTAAGGGAAAACTTTCTCAAGGTTTAAATCTGGTAAATTCTGCCCCAAATGAATCCATGTATGATAATATTATACAATAGCAACGCAGACAGTTTTATATCTGGCAAAAAGCATAAAGACAAGCAGAGAAGAATTATTATTGTGTCTAAGCTGCCCGATCAGGTAATCATTATGTTCTGGGATTCTTTGGTGGAGGCTGCTAAAGTATTGCCCACAGGAAAAGAAAGCTGCAAACTAGACTAGCAGCAGCTTGGATTAACCTTGTAAAGTCATGCGCATGGGTTTTGGGCAGTCTCCTGTTATGTCTAACCATTGTGATTGATGTCAATTTATCTAAGTCACATTCAGTGTGAGAAACAGTATCAATGCAAACAGCAGCATCTTCCCTGCATACATTTAGTTTCGTATACTGTATGGCTAATAATATTTGCATTGCACTTGGTGAATCGAGGGTGTCTAGTCAACCTAACAAATGGATCCAGGACCATGCCTAGAACACACTTCTATTGTGAAGCCTGGCCTCGGTGGAAGATCATTTATTTTCACATTCTGCCAGAGATAAATGGGGACTCATTAAAGTACACTTGTCTTCCCTGGGATTATATTTTGGACAATGAGTCTCTTGGAAACATGGCAGAATATGATTAACTAACTTCAAGAGTGTGAACCTGCAGTCTCTTTACTGTTCTGCTGCCCTGAGGTAACTTGCAAAGATGTCATCGGCGACTGAGTGCAGGTGTATGTCTTTTTAATTCGCCTGAAGGGCCCAGTGAAAAAGTTTAAAATGTAACTCCATTTATTTTATACTAGCAGCATATAATGAGGAAGCAATACGACCAGAGGAGATGTTGAGAGGCTAAGGCAAGAAGTAGCGCAGTATACAGTTCTTATAGCTGAACAAAGTCTTTATTTCATGAGGCACCATACTGAACAAAAACTAAAGAAAAAACAACAAATAACAAAAAACAACTGTTTATAAACAAAACTAAATTCCATAACCAGGAATTATAAATATAAATATAATTTTATATTATTATATAAAGTGATATTAATCCTAGGTAACACTGAGTTTCCTTGTAGCAGGTCACTCACAATTCTACTTCAATTCTTTAATTCTTTTTGGATTTGGTGTCAGCTGTACACCTGCTCTTTCGAAATTGTTCAGAGCACTCTAGATGGTACCCTCTAGACCAGGGCTTCTCAACCCTGGTCCTGGGGACCCTCTGTGTCTTCTGGTTTTCATTCCAACTGAGCTCTCAATTATTTAACTAGACCCTCAATTGAACTAATAATTTGCTTAATTAAACCTTTTAATTGTTCTCAGCTCCTTAAAAACTTGCAGTTCAATTTACTTATAAAATGTTATAGCTAACTTGAACTCTGTTGAAGAGCTGAAAACAAGTAAAAAGGTCTAATTAAACAAATGATCAGTTCAATTAAAGGTCAGTATAGTTAAATAACTGAGTGCTCAGTTGGAATGAAAACCAGAAGACACATGGGGTCGCCAGGACCAGGGTTGGGAAGTCTTGCTCTACACTAACCCTTGTAATGACTCACCAGAAAGTTTTTTAGACTTGTCCCAGGGCTAGACTCCTCCCTCTGGATGAAACTACAATCTAAAATACTTATTTTATAACAAAAAAAGAATGTAGCATTTATTCCATATGCAAAGGATACCTTAATTAAACCAAACCTCTTCTAACAATTGTTTACATGACATAATCTTAAAATCCAGGCTTTAATTATATTTACTTTCTATGATGAAAACATCCCTATAGCTTAACTTTGTGAGCATGCTCGGCTTCTTTTAAGCTTGTTACCTGTGTGTGCGCGTCCCCTAGGAGCTCAGTTTGTAGACCGGACCCGTGCACACAAATCACGCGGCAGATATGCAAACAAACATTTTTATTCTTAACCTTGTCTAGCTTAAAATAAAAATGAATGTAAGTTAATAAGATGCGATGCTGAATAGAAGTAGAATTACATGTAGCTGTTCGTCTCATGCATCGCAGTATTCTGCCTTTGATTTATCCTATTCGTTGAAGAATTAAAACGCAGTACAAAACAAAGCACAAATCCCGAATTGAAGCTGAACTTGCCGCATGGTTGCTGAACAAGCCAAAAAATAGTACTTTTTGACAACCTGCATTCATTCCAGCTTTATTGCAAACTAAAATGATTTTCGTTTCGGAGGCATAGAAACACGACACATTTTTATTAAGACAAAAGACTGAGGAGGTGGCATCCCGTGCAGACAGGCCGGGATGTTGACAGGGTGTGTTTATATTATCTTTTTTCTATATTTTACTTGGGGGCCAGGGGCCAGGGGCCAGGTTCATTATAGCCAAAGGTTCATAATAATGAAAGCCGTTATAGCGAGGGTGTGCCGTATAAGCAGCGAGGAGACCAATCAATCCAATAACAAAACACAAAAACAAACAAAACTAGAATGGGAGTTTCTAAAGAAACTTCATCTGCATTGTGGGTTGTTTTGGATGGCGTGTAATTTTAACAGTGTGGTAAAAGAGGTTTCAATAGTCAACTTCGTTTTATAAGCATTCATATAGTATAATTTAGCATTTGACCTTAAAAGAGAGGTCAAAGTTCAAAGTCCACGACATTTTTAGAAAGTTCTTAATTGGCTTCTTATGCGCAGGGGTCTACCTAAATCTCTATTTCGTGGAAATTGTGAAATTGAAGGGTCACGTGAAATTTACCTCTTTAGGGGCCATTGCATTCCAGAAAAGTATGGAGAGGAAAAAAAAAAAACTTGTTTAAATGAACTACTGCACAACGCAAGAGACGCAAACTACGTATCATCCTTCCTTCACCGTCCTGTGTGCATTGCACTTAGGCAAAAAAACCATAGACAACTCCTTATTGACAAACAACATTTACAAAAAAAATTCTCCAAAGTGGTTAACGTTCTTGTTTACTGTTCAAACGACAACAATGTTTTAATCAGCCTATCAGTGCGTCTGTACTGCTTCTCTGTGACCTGTACTGTGCAGTAGGTGGTGGGACATGTTGCATTGTTTTCATTTAGGTTGTTAAAATCTAGTTTTCAGCATTGGAGGTAAAATAGCAGAAATGGACGACAAAAAAAAGCAAAGTATATTTCGATGATTTGATCGTGTCAAGATATTTCCCAAAGAATCTGTACATACAGATGGAGATCATTATTTTGCACATCTTGTAATGTGACTTAAAGAAAAATGACTGACTGCTATTTAGCTTCAGAAGCAGACATTAAACGAAAGGCTACTACATAGTTTGCTGAACAGAATGTAAAATAAACATCTTTCAGAAAACAAACTGGAAAGTCAGATAAGACAACAAATATTCCTGTTGGTTGTAGCCAAGTTAAATCAGTACTACAGGTACGATCCAGCACAGCCACCTTGCTTCAAACAACCTGCTGCTTACTTTTTAAACGCAGTTACAATATTAGACCCGAGTAGGCACGTTTTCTTTGCTTTGAATCGGTACTGATAAAATAAATCATTTGATTGGACAAATAAAATGACAACGAATGTGCCTTTATTAAAGTATGCCAGATGCCCTTGGGTAAACGAGTTTTAGGGCCCTTTCTAATTGATTTCCACATCTGTATAACTTGGTAAAGCTTTGCCTTATACTTCCAACCAATTCAGTGGATGCAGACATGCAGTCTCAATGTATGGGCAAGTCAACGGCGGGGGGATGTTGCATGCTTGCCTTTAACAAATGACAACACTCTGTTTTAGTAAGGAAGCAAGTAACACTATTTTACTACTACTGTGTAATTAAGTTTTTTTAATGTTTAAACAAAAAACGTTTTGTTTAAACAAAATATGTAAATTTACCGCACTTTAAGTAGACCCCTACTTATACTTGTAAATAGTACATATGAGTCTATATGCAACATACAAGCTGTTAAAACAGTCTATTGTCCAGTTTGACCAGGAGAGGTCAATGGTCAAAGTCCAAGATATTTTTTTGAAAGCTCTTACTTGATTTCCTATAAGTGTCCAATAGTACATATAAGCCTATCTGCAGTATTTATGGAGATAGAAGCTGTTAAAACAGTCCATTGTCCAGTTTGACCATGAAGTCAAAGGACAAAGTCCAAGACATTTTTGGAAAGCTTTTAGTTGGTTTCCTATACATGTTCAATAGTAAATATGAGTCTACCTACAGTATTTAAGGATAATTAAGCTATTATAGCATTTACTTGTCCAGTTTGACCAGTAACAAAAGGTCAAAGGTCAAATTGAACAACATTTTTAGACAGACCACTGGCAGTTTCCTGTTAGGGTTCAATAGTAACCAGTACCCCAAAAACAGTCAATAAGGAGCTATGAGCTTCCAAAAATGTGTTTATTTGAAAAATACCAAAATTCTATATCTGGCTCTAGAAAGGTCATAGGTCACGGGCAAGGACATATTTTTTATAAAGCATACAATGGTTCATATACGTGCTCAATTCAAACTATGGGTCTATCTGCCCTCTTTCAGGAGATATGAGCTGTCCAGTTTTAGTGGTCATTTTTAATTAGCCAAATGTCCATTATCTTAGTCTAGGAAGGTCATAGGTCAATGGAAGAGAGTTGGTCTTATAGAGAACCAATGGATTCCTATACATGTTCACTAGTAACTATGACCCTATCTTATAAGCCCATACGGACTTGTAAGTTGTTTAATTTTTGGGGTTCATGACCTGTGACCCCCCCAAATCCATAAGTCCGATCTGCACCAAAAGTATAGCACACAACTTCAGATATAGTGCATACAGCTGAGCAAAGTTTCAAATTGATTGCTTTAAAGCTGTAGGAGGAGATGCATTGCCAAAAAGTGGTCAGAAACGAGAAAATAATAATAATAATAATAATAATAATAATAATAATAATAATAATAATAATAATAATAAGAGAAAAAAATATTATTATTATTATAATATTATATATTATTATAATAATAATAAATAATAATAATAATAATAATAATAATAATAATAATAATAACAACAAAACCTATAGAAAACAATGTCTGCATTTTACAACACAGACAAAAACAAATATTTTTCTTTAGACTCACCAACAACAAAAACAAAAAATGACTATATTAGTTATTATTATGTGTTTGTACTAAGTAGTCATTTCAATCAAAACCATGCAAATAATCAATGTTATCCAACCACAGTAATGTATATAGTCAGATGGAATTGAAAAGCCACTTGATTTCCTTTGTCTGAAAGGTTAATAAATATCAGCAGTGTGCTAGGGGATGTTTCGTACTGTATGTCGAATACAGGGCTTTTTAAGATTTATATGTTGTTTCCCTCACTGAAAGTGCTGCAATTAACTATTGTGTAGTAAAATAAATGTGGTTATAATGGATCTTCACAGAGAGTATTTAACCTTTTTCTCGACCATATTAAATGTCTAACATTTTCTATCGATTTCAGCAGCAAAAAGTAATACTGTAGTGACTAAAGTGGGTGCATTTATATCTTTTTTAAAGGTCCATGAAGCTCAAATGCAAGACAAAATTGAAAGCAAAAAGCATTTTAAGTGCTAAGTGTCTTTTAAAACATTTTTCAGATTTGAATGAAAAAATAAATATATATATATATATATATATATATATATATATATATATATATATATATATATATATATATATATATATATATATATATTGTGCCAGTACATTTTATCCATTCTGAGTTTTGTTGATTTTTATTTTATTTTTTACTATTGATTTTAGGCGACATCGCAATAAAAAATAAATAGGATATCAGATAAAGAGAGATATCAAATGGCTACTGATTTTATAGGGGTTTGCCATGGGAAATGTATTTTCCAGTAATTGCTTTTACTCCCTGTCATTCAGGAGTACCTGCTGGTGCAATCGCGTGGAACACGGCCACATACTTATGGATCTTAACACAAGCAAGGGAGGCAAATAGATGGAGTATATCATGGAATTGTATTAGAGTCACCTCATGATTAATGAGACCTCACATTTGTTAGAAATGTCAATTTAAACCACAAAACCAAGGTCAAAATCAATGAAGTTAAAGGAATTCTTATGTCACTAATTACTAATTATTCTTAGTGACTAATTAGTTGGGGTTGTGCAGATTATGTTTTGCTTTTGTATTTATTATATTAATTTGGTTTAATTTTCACTTGTTATGTTGCTCACTTTATTTTTGTTCATTACCTAAATTGAGGAACTTTTGTTGCTTTTTTGATTTTTGTGTTATGTACTGTATGTATTTGTTAAGTGTGTGTTATTATTTGTATAACAGCACGGGTTATACATTTGCACCAATTAACTGTCATTGACAATTCATTATAAAAAGGGAACCAAAAGTACAGGAAGGGAGCGCTTGGTTCCAGGGTGAATCAAATGAAGGGCACAGGAAGTCGACCATTTTGACAGACAGACTTGGATGGTAAACAGCAAGGATTGTTTGGAACTTTAAAGGGAATACAGAAAGACATGGCAGCCCGATGGAACAGAGGACTGGTCACAAACTGATAGCAAAGCTCAGTATTTATCCTTGAATGCTTCAGAAGGAAAGACACTTGGCAAAAATATTGAGATTGCCAGTATTAATGGTGTCTCATGATAAGGTGTTGTATCGCTTCTTTTCAACGTATCCCCTTCCATGACTGATGCCCTGGAAGTTCAAACAGGCACCAGCCAAGGAGCGGACTGCAGCTCCTTGTACACACCCCAGACCCGAGGTCCTACCCTACCTAATAAGTACCAGTGGCTGGATTGGAAGACCAAACCAGAGTAGGGAGGGCTGAGATCGGGGTGTACATGAGGAATGAGCAGGGACACCGAGGGAGTGTGGATATCAAGTGCTGTTTGTTCTTCCATTGCAGGATCCTGCGTCATGGTGCTGGAGATGGAAGACTGAGCCTAAAGGGAGCTAAATACAAGCCTTACACGGGGCAAACCAATAGATTAGGAGGTTCTTGGTTACCTTCAACTTTACCTTTCCTTGTTGGTGTTTCTACTGGGACAGTGGTTGGCGACTTGGATTAAGTACAGGACCTACAAACTTTTTCTAGGCCAAAAAAGAAAGTACTGGAATGGTCTCAACCACCGAAGTGGTAAACAGCAAATCACCTCCCGAGGGACTTGCACATCACCTCCCGGGGATGCCTGCTTGTCATCACATGGGATTTGTGGTGTCCACCAGCAGCAGTTTCTCTGTCTGAAATTCTGTGGCCGGAGCACAAGAAGAGGGAGCTGCTGGCTGCAGAGAATTGGGGGAGGTGAGAAGACCGCATCCACCCATAGCAGTTTTACTGTCGGGTTATGCTGCTCCGCTGCCACTCCTAGAGTGTCCCGAGCTAAGAGCAGGATTACCGCTGCCAGCACCATCATCACTGCCGGAGTGTCCCACGCTGAGAGCAGCTTTACCGCTGCCAGCACCATCATCACTGCCAGAGTGTCCTGCGCTGAGAGCAGCTTTACCGCTGCCAGCACCATCATCACTGCCAGAGTGCCCTGCGCTGAGAGCAGCTTTACCGCTGCCAGCACCATCATCACTGCCGGAGCAGCTGCTGCCAGCACCATCATCACTGCCGGCTGCGCTGAGAGCAGCTTTACCGCTGCCAGCACCATCATCACTGCCGGAGTGTCCCGCGCTGAGAGCAGCTTTACCGCTGCCAGCACCATCATCACTGCCGGAGTGTCCCGCGCTGAGAGCAGCTTTACCGCTGCCAGCACCATCATCACTGCCAGAGTGTCCCGCGCTGAGAGCAGCTTTACCGCTGCCAGCACCATCATCACTGCCGGGGTGTCCTGCGCTGAGAGCAGCTTTACCGCTGCCGGCACCATCATCACTGCCGGAGTGTCCCGCGCTGAGAGCAGCTTTACCGCTGCCGGCACCATCATCACTGCCGGAGTGTCCTGCGCTGAGAGCAGCTTTACCGCTGCCAGCACCATCATCACTGCCGGGGTGTCCTGCGCTGAGAGCAGCTTTACCGCTGCCGGCACCATCATCACTGCCGGAGTGTCCCGCGCTGAGAGCAGCTTTACCGCTGCCAGCACCATCATCACTGCCGGGGTGTCCTGCGCTGAGAGCAGCTTTACCGCTGCCGGCACCATCATCACTGCCAGAGTGTCCCGCGCTGAGAGCAGCTTTACCGCTGTCAGTACCATCATCACTGCTGGAGTGTCCTGCGCTGAGAGCAGGATTACTGCTGCCAGTGAAAACACCTCCGGAGTGCCCCACACTTCTGCTACCACTGGAGTGTCCCATGCTGGAGCCAGCAGTGTTGCTGGCAGCATTTCTGCTGACAGCATTGCCCTGGCTGGTGGAGCCAGCATTGCCAGTCTCAGCACTTCTGCTGCCAGGATTGCCCTGATTAGAGGAGCCAGCCTTGCCAGTCTCAGCACTTCTGCTGCCAAGATTGCCCTGGCTGGTGGAGCTAGCCTTGCCAATCTCAGCACTTCTGCTGCCAGGTTTGCCCCGGCTGGAGGAGCGAGCCTTACTAGTTTCAGCACTTCTGCTGCCAGATTTGCCCCGGCGGGAGGAGCTAGCCTTGCCAATCTCAGCACTTGCTGCTGACAACATTGCTGCCCATTGGCCAATTAAATCATCCGCTGAGGTACCAGACCTGGACCAAGACTTTTAGTCCATTACGGGGGACAACCGTTGGGGCCATATGTGCTGCACGCAAGGGCGGGGCTTGGATATGTGGCAGGGTAAAACAGAGCCCTGCACATAATTAGGGGGCAGGGCAAAACCCTGCTTCTAAATAATGTATTGTGTTTATTTATCATGGGTCAATGTATTGTAAATACTATATTGTTTTTGGTTCAAGAATGGGTGATTTGAAGGTGGTGGTTTGTTGTTTTTGTTGTATAGTACATTGTGGCATGAGCGCTGTAGCAGCTCGTCTCTGCCAGTAGTCAGTGATTATCGACAAAGTGACTGTCGAACACACAAATCTAAAAACCCTGGGCAGAATGAGACCATTTATTTATTACTTGTCTGGAGATGATCACATGTATAAGAACCCTCAGCTGTTGTTGTTCAAGGTGTGAGTTCAAGGAGGAGGAACGTGAGCGAGCGAGAGCTGAAAGAGAAACAAAAGCGAAAGTAAAACAGAAAGTAATCGCTACTTGTGCCGGGCAGACCAGCACGGTATTTGTTTGGTGTTTGCTTTCGAGACCTGTTTTTCTGTACTCTTTTATTTTTGGCTCTGTGTGTTTTTAGTAAACCTTTTGATTTTTTTTTTTGCACCAGCGCTTTTCACCCGCAAACATCTGTCTGCCTCTGTGTCAGCTTCCTGGTCTGCGGATGTCACGACTCAAGCCTCCCTGTCACACCTTGCATATTAAATAAAGCTTTTTATGCACACCTTTGTTTGTGTTAACAGTATATACAATGAATTAAAGGTTACAGAGCCATCGGCTGTGATACAGTATAAATAAAAAGACAAAACACCTATTCAAGTCAGTATAAAACTGTGCCTTTAGATCCTGTGGAATATATCGCTGTGTACGCCACTGTGTTCATTGCCACTAAAGGCATGTCTCAATGCTTGGGTGGGGGAAACGAGCTTTAGACGTATTAAACCAGGGCACACAGCAAGTTAAAACACACATTATGTAGTTTGTTAGTTGCATGTTTTCAGCACCCTCAAATAAATGCAGCATCAACGCATCCTACCGTGTGAGGCTCTCTAGCTTTGAATGCGGTTTGCTATTCGGTAGCATGTATTAGAGGAAAGAGCAATGGGGAGACCAGTGAGCTAATCAGACATCCAAAAAAAATCTTTTGTAATGTGATATTGCAGTGGGAGGACGAGGAGAAAACCCGTAGCTGCCAAACCAAACGATATAGCAAAGCATCAACAAATAGCACTGTTACACTTATCAGTCTATTTTCTATTTTAAATACACTGTGGTATTTAATATAGTCAAAACTATTTTTTAAATTAAAGTACTAACTTTTTAAAAATAATTTCAAAGTCTGGCTCGACACTAATTAAAGGATGTGTCAGAACAGTTGATAATAAGAAAGCTGAATTGTCATTGTTCTGGATTCCTGAACAATCTGTTCTGGAATGTGTGTGTGTGTGTGTGTGTGTGTGTGTGTGTGTGTGTGTGTGTGTGTGTGTGTGTCTGTCTGTCTGTCTGTGTATCTGTCTGTCTGTCTGTCCTGGAATTGGAATGCGTGATGTTGCTAGAAGCTTTACAAAGTGTTTTTTTTTTTTTAAAGCAAAATAATTTTGTTTTATGTTTAATATTCTTTAGGTAACATCATTTTTATTGCAATAGCTAAATACAAATGGAATAATCAAACGACAGCACCGGGTTATCCTATATATAAATAAAATATGTTTTCAGTATATGTTGAATATATGGTGTATAAGGTTCATACATTTCCCTCCTCTGGTTGAAGGAGGTGGCACCACAGTGGGTAGTGTCTTGACTGAGAAGAATAGGTGCATCTATTGACTTGTATCGTGGTGCACCAGCTACTACCTGACTTGAAAGAATGACGATGCTAATTGGAAATGCAAACATACCACCAAGCTTTGGGATAGATCGGATAGATTGGAGTTGTCTGAATTCCAAAAAACTCTTGAGAGTTATTGCAGGTGATCCTTAGAAGACAGGAAACAGCACAGCAAGTTCCAGTACATTTTACAGCTATTGTTATAACTTCTATGGATGTGATGCTGGCTCTTTAAACATGGCAAATTGCTTCCTTCTAGTTCAGGTATATCCAGGGCTATAGAATACATGGCTATAATTAATCATGTGTCAGTATAACTGCATGGTCAGGTATATTTACATGGTTTGGATTGGACTTATACAGGTGCTGGATATTTGTGTTCCGATTGGCTTAAATGACCTTGAGTGTTGTATAAATATCAAATAATAATAATAATAATAATAATAATAATAATAATAATAATAATAATAAAAGATAGCAGTCCCCTCACTAAATCAGCGCTGAGGTCAGATTTCAACATTAACATACATCTCATTTGTCAAAAAATACAAATAAATGTAGGCTATTGTTAATTGGCTGACTTGTGAAAAATTATACCTGCTTAAAAGCCTATGGTTGTCTACAGTGCCCAAAGTGATTCACAAATGTGGCTGGCCTTAGAGGATTAATGTTTTGTGTTAAGTAAGGTTGAAGCTACTCATGTTATCTCACTCCATCAATAGCAAATCCATTAACAATACCTAGTGGCTGCAAGCACACTATTAATTTACAACGTCCTGTCCCAACAGGGGCAGAAGGACTGTTCCGAGCAGCGAGGTGTATCCGCTTGCATTCCCTGGGACAGCATGTCGCGGATGAGGAATCAATGCCAATCGAGTGAAGGGAGGCAGACAGCCAATCAGGAGGTTGGCCAGTACTGAGCATTCAGCTCAAGTAACACTGTCACCCAAGAACCCTTTGCAGACGGAATGGAGACATGGTAGCTGGTGTACAGTGCAGGAACATGTTGACACAAGCACACCCTGTCATTCTGCAAAGGTTGCAGGGGACAAATCTAATCTTTAAGGAAGAAATTAAGTCAGCACTCAAGCAAGCAGAGATGGAATATTTGAGGGAAGGGGAGGTGGGTGGGATTCAGTCAGTCCACCATTTTCCCTAGACTATACGAAGAAGAGATATAGCAGTTATATAATAGCATGAATAGCATGGAAAAGAGAGAATGTTATGCAAGAGGAAACTGTGGGGTTATCTTGTGGGTATTAAATTTTACAGCTGACTCTGATGGCGTTCATCATTTATAAAAATAATATATTTGTATTCACCGTTTGGCAGTATTATTATTAGAGAGTTGAGGGTGAGGACAGTCCATGTTTTAAATTTATATCATTATACAATGGTATGTTCAGGGGTGTCTCTTTACGCCTAGACGGTTGATTGAATATCACTTTAAAAAGATAAATGAAAGGGTAAAATGGATTGTCCAGTGGTGTAGTATTTAATAATTGGATCTTCCCCTAAGAGAAATTATTGAAAGGAATAATATGATTACGAGTTGACCGTTGTGCGGGATATTTTGCTTTTGTGTTATTAAAAAAAAAAAAAAAAAGACAGAGCTTTAATATGTCAAAAATTAATATACATTTACTAATGGGATCAGTTGTATAGATCGTGACACACTTACTAATTTGTACCCAGTGTACATTATTGCATTATATCAATTAAAAACAGTTTTTAATATTGTTTCTGTTTTTTTTTTTTAATAAATAGTTTATTTTGAAAAAATAATAATGAAAAAAAAAAAAAAAAAAGACAGATGCTTTTTATACAGTTTATTATATATTAAAATGTAAAATGATATACCCTAGAAACATATCTAGCAACTTGTGTGAATGAGCAACCAATCATACCCAGTGTACATTATTATATTACATTATTTATCACAATAAAACTATTTTTTTGGTAGTTGTTTCCTGTTAGTTTTTTTTTTATTTATTTTTTAAATGGATTAAAAAGCTATGGAAATTCTACACAATATCTATAGAGTGTGTGTGTGTGTGTGTGTGTGTGTGTGTGTGTGTGTGTGTGTGTGTGTGTGTGTGTGTGTGTGTGTGTGTGTGTGTTTTGCATCTGGTTTATGGCCATTCTGAAATGTCTCTGTTCAATATTCAGACCAGATTCAGCTCACTGTATGTAGACCAGCATCACTTTGCCAAAGTTGTCTCCCAGAAAGTATCATGCATGTTTTTGTTTGATTTTCCCTATAGATCCATTAAAGCTGTTCGTTAAGGAATATTACCAAAAAGGTCGCACAAATGAAGTTAAATGTCTTCACCAGTTTCTTTCTTTTTTATTGTATCAGCCTTGGCCCTCTGTATGGTTATGAAGACTGTACTCTGCTACCCTCAGGCAGGTTTGTGAAGGACTGGGGATCACTGAGTGAACAACTAGGCAAAAAGTAAAAATCTGCAGTGAAAGCCAATATCTATCAACCCCTGCTCACAGTCAACTGCTGCCGATAGCGTATTTAAAACATAGAGAATATTGAGCATTTGTTATATAAAAACTCAATAGTTACAATTGGTTTATTTAGATAATCTTTTGTAGTTTAGTTCTCTCTTTTAGTTTAGAAACTAGAAGAGAACTTCACAATGTAAGGAAACTAATCTGATTTTTGTTAATGAGTGCACAAAATACCAACTGCTATGTCAATAAGTTTCCATTTATTGATTACAATATTTAAACGTTACACACATATAGCTTAAAGATGTCTTGTTTTTTCTTAATTCATTCTATTATAAGAACATAAGAAAGGTTACAAACGTTTGGTTGTTAGTAGCTTATTGATCCCAGAATCTCATCAAGCAGCTTCTTGAAGGATCCCAGGGGTGTCAGCTTCAACAACATTACTGGGGAGTTGGTTCCAGATTCCCACAATTCTCTGAATAAAAAAGTGCCTCCTATTTTCTGATCTGAAATCCCCCTTTGTCTAATCTCCATTTGTGACCCCTGGTCCTTGTTTCTTTTTTCAGGTTGAAAAAGTCCCTTGGGTCAACATTGTCAATACCTTTTAGGATTTTGAATGCTTGAATTAGGTTGCCTTGTAGTCTTTGTTCAACTGAATAGATTCAATTCTTTTAGCCTGCCTGCATATGACACGCCTTTTAAACCCAGAATAATTCTGGCCTCTCTTCTTTGCACTCTTTCTAGAGCAGCAATATTCTTTTTGTAGCAAGGTGACTAGAACTGAACACAAAATTCAAGATGCGGTCTTACTAGTGCATTGTACAGTTTTAACATTACTTCCCCTGATTTAAATTCAACATTAGGTCACTTGGTACTTATTGGCCTCAGCAGTACACGTCATCTTTTAAAACACTCAATGTGGATGTTAATTGCCATTTATTTATCACTCAATTGTAAATGTGTGGATCCATCGTCTGTTGAAATCAATTGGATAGACTCCCCCTGATTTAATTTGAGGTGTTAGACTAATGCAATTTTTCGGTTTCTTTTGTTTTAGGCAGGACAGTCAGTAAGGCACTGATAAACCCTACAACTATGCTAGTGAACGGCACATGGCCTTGCAGATGTAATAAATATGATTGGCTCTTACAACCAGTCAGAGGGCTCGGTTTGTCCAAATTGTTTCATAATCAATTTCAGAAACCTTTCTGTCAGTTCTTGGATTGCAAATGCAGCCACAGGGAGAAGATGGAAGAATTTTTAAACCATTCAGGGTTATCTAGAGGCCTGTCAGTACTGAGAAAGCTACTGACCTTATCATGTTGGTTGAGCTGTGAATCAAAAAAGAACAACTCATAACCCCTGTGGGAATCAGCAAGAACGTTTGAAGTGTAAAAAACAAACAAACAAACAAAAAAAAGCAACGCTTAACTTGGCACAGTTAATGACAAGCCTAGGAGGGATAAAGCAGGAATGCAAATGCTTTTCTACCTCAAGTTTCAGCACAAACACTCCAGCCAAACTGCTAGCTTTTACAAACGTTTTTTTTTTTTTTTAATCAGAAATCGAAAATGTTGGCAGCTGCACTCAGACTCGACTGACCATATTAAAGTACAACAACAGCCACAAGGGCAATATGTCAGTCAGACCTTAAATAATTCAAATTCCAAGGCAAGACTTCACATGGCAGTATTTTGGGTGGCCAACAAGCAACGTGTCATGAAACCTGCACTTTTATAAAGCAGAAATGTACTTTCTACTTGGTCAAGGTATAGCATAGCAAGTATAGTAGCTTTCCTGGCAAGATTCTGCAGCAGTTGATGTTCCAATTGGAACATTGAAAACAGCCTCTTTGAAACGTTTATACTGAAGTGTGTTTCCATTTTTAATAAAATGGTTTAACCCTCCAGAGGGAGCTTGCTACCTGTCTTACTATGTTGTTTCTATTGCTCTGTAATCGTTTTGTGTTATGATTTGTTAACAGATTGTCTGTGGTTGCCTCTAAACGATGAAAAGATCAAGCAGGCTGCATATGCCACTTGAATAGACCCCAAAGTCTTGGTTAAAAAATAAACAAAAAAGGGTGCACAGCAGTAAGTTGATATCAGTCTGTTTGCTGTGTTTGCCAGTTAACAACTTCTCATGGAGCCAATAAATACCAAAAATACAAATGATTAAACTATAGCTTTGCAGCAGCGTCCGCGCTTTTTATATCTCTCCAACGGAACTCTTTACATTTTATTAATAGATGCTGCTTTTTATAAACATGAGATCAATGATTGGTCTATGCTGCTTGTTAGAGGATACCCACAAGCACTTGCAGATTAAAAGCTTCCTCCAGCCTCAATCATTTGGTTTTGCCTGGACGTCGATAGGACCCTTTCAGTGTGTTTATGCAAAGTGTGGCAGGGCTCCAGGGACTAGGTGCTGAGAGTGCAGCATTCTGGAAGACATTAAGGACTAGGTGTACTAAGATGGGCCAAACATATACCAGTTTGCATTTTCATTGCAACACTTAGCAAAGTATATATGTCATTGTATGTACTCAGGGAAAATATGTTAATGAAAAGAGTTGCAATATACTGATTAAAATATTTATTGTGTCTTCTTAGCGAGATATCTATCGCGAGAGTCGTGCGACAACGTTCAAATAAATGGCGGCAGCTGAGTTGTGGTTTGCTGCAGCAGAGGGTGCCCGAAGGATAACGTCTCTACATGCAAGGGTGCAAGAATCAAAATTGCTTTTGTTGGGGTTAAAAAAATACAATAAAGTCGCACACACATACATTTATAGTGCTCAGTGTATTTCAAATGCATAAATCATTACGCTGAAATAACATTAACATGTTTTGGGTAGGCTACACATCACATTAGGAACAAAAATATAAATCTCTAAAGTACGCTTACACAGTATACAATACAGGATAGTAAAATCAAAGGAACACCCAGTGCACTTTCTTTTCACTTTAGCCTGTAGGCTACCGCTATGGCAACACAAAATTAATCATGCTGCTGATGTACAATGTAAATACAAGACTATTTTAAATAGAAACTAATTAATTTTAGAATTTTTTTTTTTTAAATGTATTATTATTATTATTATTATTATTATTATTTATTATTATTATTATTATTATTATTATTATTAACTTGGCAGCTTAGATAATTAACACAAAATAGATGCAAAGCAGTCCCTAAAAAGTCACAAACAGCATTGCCCTTGTTTAATACATTTCACCCAAGACTTCTGACTCGTTTGCAACTGGTTTGTGCCCATTGCAAGAGCCATAACACTTCAGTACACCTACCCCTAAGAGTGTTGCATGTGTTAAAAAAATTCCACTCCTTTGTGTTCCTCTTTATGTAAAAATAAATACACAAGAAATATACTACTTTGTAAGTGGAAAAACAAACACTTAATAGAGGCTTCATGTAAATTCGACTTTGCAAGTGTCAAGGAAATCAGCAGAGTATATGTGTGCTGGCCCACTGAAACCATCTTGTGGTCCCCCAGGCTTCCTCAGCTCTCGTAAATATAATTATATAATATCTATTATATTATTATAATAAAGTAACATATTATTATTTTATTAGATAATTATTATCTTATTATTATTTATTTATTAGCTGATGCCCTTTCCCAGGGCGACTTACAGTTGTTACAAAGTATCACAATTCAAAGTATCATATTACAGATAAATACAATAAAATCAGTAGGAGGTAAGAGCAGATTCAAATGAGAAAACATAATGTTTGAGAGCAGTTAAACTTAAAATATGTCATTAAAATTGCATTAAGAGCAAGTAGTGAGTACAATAAATGGATAAGAACAATTTAAATAAGAGCAATTACAAAGATTAGCTACCTTTAAGAGTAAAATCAAGTACAAGATGCAGAAAATATAATTATGATTGAGAACAGTAGTAGAATACAGCATTATGTGCTTTGGACCCACTGAAACCCTTTTGTGGTCCCCCAGGCTTCCTCAGCATGTTCCATTTCTCCAGCCATCATGTGTTTTGTGTTTTACCCGAAGAGAGGCTAAATTGAGCCTGTTGTGTTCTGGGTTACCTTCAAGCAGGCTGAATGAAGCATCACCTGTCATGGATATTGCTACACAATTGTATCCATCCACCTACTGCCCGACAGATCTCTCTGAGATAACACTTCTCTTTACAATGCTTTGCATCTGCTTTAAATTAGATGTAAATTGCAGCTAATTTTAAACAAGCTTCTGTTTTTTTTTTTTTTATGAAATTACTAACTTAGTGTCTGCATCCGGAAGATTTATAATGACTGTAATGTTTACAAGAATGTCTTCAACAGACAATAGTGGGATTTCTTTAATGCTTTATTTGATCTAGAAGGTGGCAGATCTATAGAGTCATCATTGCAATCATTAGAAGAAGAGAAACTTTGACAAAGCCAACAATTTGAATTACTGTCTTTCACATTAATTAGAACAACAGGCTTGTTCCTAATGTATTATATAAACAGTGCTGGTATTTAGGTCAGCCTCTGCTAGCAGCAATGGAATAGGCCTCTGTCTTTCAAACATGGCTAGGGAATGGGGAATGGGTTGTTTGTTACAAGACCCGATTGTTAGTTTCTGATCAGCTGTTTTGTTTGATAAGCAAGCTCAACTGACTTAGACTTACACAAAGACAGAGCCATCCAGCTGGGCAGGAAGAGTCAATACTTTTCTTTTTATCCATGTCAAAGACAAGGGGACTAAAGGTACTGACAAATGAGCAAAACTTCATTGATCGCACAGTATTTAAATATTGACAACAGGTCTAAATTCACTGGTCATACACTTATGACCTTTAGAGCTGTTAATTGGTTTTGACAAGGGTTCTGTATTTTAGAAGCTTTCTCACAACAGTGATGTGCATACCCCACAGCCACCATATAAAAAAAATAAATAATAAAAATTTCAAATCAAGTTCTATGACCTACACGCAAATGCCCTTTGTGGTTCAAAGGAAAAAACATGTTCAGAAGCAACATTTCAATATCCGCGCTCAAGTCATGAAACATATTAGTAATAATATTTAATTTACACTGCTGTTAGAAAAAAAAACAAAAAAACAACAGGGGTCCCCATGCTTACTTATCTGAAAGAAGAAAAAATACAATTCAGTGACAAAAATCAATGACAAAATGTCAAAGTTCAATTAGACCATATTCATATGAGGACAAACATATACAAATTACACAAATAATACAGATGAAAGTAGAAAATACAAATAGTTTAAAAAAAATGGAGAGCCCAATACCCAATACCCATACTAACTTTTAAGATTCTGGCATTTGTTTTAATTTACTGAAGTACCGTTCAAAAAATCTATAGCAACATGAAACATAAGTATTTTTTCTTCATAAGCATAAGTTTTGTGGTTTAATCAAAATAATTCAGTGATCCTATCTCTAAGTAAGTGTTGACTCCACCAGTGTTAAACAGTCATAGATTCATTGTGGATGTTGGTTGGGTGGAGCGCCTCCCAGGAAATGGGCAAGGGTCTGCCTGGTGTTTACCAGTAGTGCAGGTATGTGACAAAACTCAAGGTTACTTGGGGTAGCCAGCAAAAAAATGTATATTTTAAGTATATCTTCATAAACTGCTTAGGTTTGAGTCACCAGTGATCTGTTGTTAAACACAGACAATGGCTGTATGACCTTGCTATTCCTTTTAGAAGTATATTTACCTATGATAGCAATGATCAATCTTTTATCATTCCTGAATAAGTCATTGGTCTTTGGAGCACAGTGGTTTGATTTTTTCTCTCTCCTTTAGGGTTAACATAACTGTAGTGCACAGTTGTAATGTATCATGCAATCACCAAACATGGACTCTCCCCAGTTTCATTTGTGTCAGTTTATTATTCTCTCTTGACATTTTTCTTTCTGCTAATATAGAATTGCACCCAGCCAGCTGTCTGTGGAGAAGACTCAACATTCACAAGGTATCTGTAGAAATGTATATTACGTGTAAACTACACATCTGTGAAGTAGGGCTAATGCTGCAGATGACGTGTGAAAACTTGAACTAAACTGTCTTCACTGTCTGTGCTAAGAGCCTGGGTAATACTTGAGAGCATTTGTGAAGTGAATTTACATGATGTGCATTTTTTAAGGCTGTTGAATGTGTTCTGCTTCAGCAGGCTTTACTTCTGAGTGTGAAATTCACTGAAGGAATTTGAATGTTTTTATCGTCCTATCCTCCTGAGATCAGATAAGATATCTGATCCCCAGCAGACTGTATTAGCACTTGCTCATTTGTAAACATGTTTATATTTGTTACTGCCTGAAATCGTTTTAGATTGTATACGCCTGCAGGTGCAACATTACTGCATTGCCAATGTGTGTCTCTTGTGTCCTTTGTCACACGAACCACATCTTTTCAGAACATGCATGTCTCCTTCTGTTCCACATGTCTCAAGTCAAACAGTATCCAGTAAATTCTGCATTTTCAATTTGTTGGTTTTTTGTGAATGTTTAGTGGTTAGCCAGTGTGATCGAAGGCTTTCAGGTCTGTGTTTCTGGTCCTTTTCTAGCTCATGTTAGTTTTAATTGAAATAAATTTCCATCTGTAGCCTGGGGACAAATTTCAATTCCTTTTCAAAAATCTGCTCATTACTGACTGTCTGCGAGTGTATATTCACCTGATTTCCCCAAGTGTGTTGAGCCAATTCCACAGAAACGCCGCAGTGGTAACATTCCTAACAATTGAGAATCATTTTGCTGGTTTGTATTGAGTAGCCCACTGACTACCGAATTTATTGCATAGAAAGCAAGTTAACCAAAAGGTTAAAATAAGGAATTTTTGCAAAGCTTTAGATATAATTATCACTTATATTGTTATTTTGGTGTATACAGTAGAACCTTAGAGTTACAAACACCAAACTTATGAACTGACCGGTCAATCAAACACCCCACTTTCAACAGGAAGTATGCAATCACTCACCCATGAGTGAAATGCAACCACACAGGCGCTCCTATAAGCCGTGTGCTGGTCATGTAGAACATAAAATGACTGTACCAACAAATGTATCCAGAAAGGTAAGGCAGATTTCAAAGCAAGTACAGACAATTTTACAAGGAGCATTTAGTTTGAAATAAAGCACAGTTTGTTTTTCAAGCCAAAGGAGGCTGAATGTCTGAGCAAGTTGCAGGAATGCATTTTGTTTAAAATAAAATAAAAAGAAGCACAACATTACCCAGGTTTTCATGGATGTTTATGCTACAGTTCCAAATTCGATGCTAACTTAAATGTAACCTTTGTATTATTCTCCAGATATAGGATATAGATAGCAGGTGTACACATTTATTAAACCACTGAAAACTAATTTTCAGAGTTACGAACATTTTAGACTTATGAGCAACCTTCATTCCCAAAGTGTTCATAACTCTGAGGTTCTGCTGTACATACTGTTGTATTTTCCTACAGAAAATTGCTGACTTGGAGAGTAAAGGTTTGAGTAAACACATGAAGGATCTGTCCTGAAAGTTTGTATATTTGACTTAGTTTACCTTACGATCATGTATGTAAATGAAAAAAAAAGTACCAAGTTACATTGATTTCAGTTTATAACAGTTTATAGCCATGGAACACATTCCAAGTCATGAAAAGTGCAATCTGCAGACAGATATGACAAAAAATAATGCTCTAGTTAGACCCCATTAAAAAAAATCCATCATTCCTATTGAGAAACTAGCTGTCAGTATGTCTGGAGCTACAGTACAGGAACATCTTCATTTTGAAGAGCAATATAATAATATTGCAGTTCCTAACACAGAAAACATCAGAGTTCAAGTGCTGAATACATTTTTTGTTACAGAGTAATGCTATATTTTGTTAATCCTTTTTTATCCTGATTTGGACCCTAGTTGTTCTATAGTTATCACGGCAGCACCTGGTAATTTTATTAATCCTTTTTTTATCCTGATTTGGACCCTGTTGTTCTGTACTTATCAAGGCAGTGCCTGGTATGTTTACTAAGCTGTTTCCAAAGCAATTAAATCTAGGTCTTTGTCCCATAGAATTAATACAGTTTGCCCTCTAATGAAAAGTCTATTTGAACCTCTACTATAATGTGACAGCTTTCTCTCTTGGGTACATTTGTAGCGAACAGTAATAAAGCTACTGATTCACTAATGCTTGCCACCATTTAAGTTAACCAGAAACTACCTTTTATTAGACAGTCAAAACTCTGCTTCTGTTCCTACCACGTCTGATGTAAGTGCACGGCATTTAAAATGTGTTTGTTGTTTGAATTCATTTCATTACACTCAAGTAATTAACAGTTTAATAAAGAATATTTCTGATATTGTTGTTGACTTTGCATGTACACATATGTCATTGATGAATAAAAACGATATTGAAAAATGTATTGCTAATTCAAGAGCATTGTGTTGAGCACATTCATATTCGATCATGCATGGAATATTTTACAAATGGAAGAATGCTTTCTGTTAGTCTAATTAGTTGGCTATCTGCCCAATATTGCAAGTGCTGAACAATTAACAAAGAGCAGTGACACTCCAAGCCCCACAGGTAATGGATCAGAGTTAGAAAATACAGTATGTTAAGAATAGACTCACGGTTGATTTGCCTACTTTTGTGTGAGCTGATTTCCCCTTTTTTTAGCCTGCTCTGAAGTTGTGGAATGTTGCCAATGATGTTCCTTGGTGTCAATCACAAGCCTTAGGACTTGCATTTAAACTTTGCAGATGATAAACCTATTATACAGTATGCATTGTTTAAATCATATTAATGTGTATTCTATCTCAAAGTTTCATACATTGTTAACATTGCATTGTTAACATTTAATATTTGAATGGCCTCTTGTCCTAGATTTTATGATGTGGATAAAAAGCAGACTTTTAGCTATACACATTAGCATGCCTGGTGTAATGGGAATAGCATCTATATTCTAGAAAATAAGGAGATCTGGTCCATCTTTAAAAATAGACAGATGAGAAATGTCTTTTTGGTTGAGTAAGGGTTACAACTTGAAGCAGTACCGAAATGGTAGGCTTGAAAACCAAGAAACCATCTATATATAAAAACACAATTTTTACAAATTATTGCTTAATAAAGAACCTTTAGTAATGTTGTTTCAATATACCAATATATTAATGTTAAATAGTGAATCAGTGAAATGCCTAATATTTGATCATTGGATGACATTTACTTAACCATACAATAATATGCTATCATCCTCGAAAACTGGCCGGCTTCAATTCAACAAACAGTAATGCATACAAATCTGTTGAGAGCTTGATGCTTTGCTGAAGGTGTCCAATTAGTTTTTTAAATAATTCATTAAGTTTGTCCATTATTAACAACCTATTGATTTTGTCCAACCATGTGATCAATATAACATGAGTGAAATGGTAAAATATGTGTTATATGTAAGCAATAAGGCACGACAGGGTGTGGGATATTCTCTAATGGTGCATTATAAGTCACGGGGCGGGTGAATATTAGAATATATCCAACACACTGAAGGGCCTTATTGCGCTTATAAAATAGATCAGCCAACATTACAAAAAAACAAAGGTAAAAACGTTTATCTTTTTTTAAAGTCGTTAATAATAATTACACTATGTAACACAATTTTTGTTCCTGGGTAGTAAGTGTTATTTCCTAATTGCTTATGCCTCAGAAGTATAGAAAATGGCTATTATTCCCCACAAACTTTGCTTTTGTGACCAGGACAGTGATATTTCAAAATATCACTATTTCCAAAGGGAAAACGGGCAAATGTATGTCTTTTCGTTCACATAAAGTCAGAAAAAAAACATATGAATCCAAATTAACATGTATTTATACTAAAGTAATACAAAAATGACTACAAAAGATTTAGAAGTGAGTAGTTTTTCGAGATTTATGATTATACTATATTTACACAGTGTTATTACTTGAAGAGTTATTGTGGGATTAGAAATGCATAAGTAGCATTTGTGTTTGTTGATATACAAATACCTATCGCATTGGTAATTGCAATCTAAAAAAACATCCAATTTAAATTAACTGTTTTTACAAAGGAATTGCAGGTAGAAATTGAAGATCTTTTTTTTCTAACATAACGGGGGAAATAGTTTTGTGTACAGACATTGAAATGTTGTTTTGTGAAAGGAAGAGAAACAGCAACATGGAAATTGCAATTGCTGGCTATTTGTTGGTGTTTAAATTCGCAGGTACCTGGGTCAAGGGTTTTGTGGGGCATTCCCGTTGGATGGAGAGGGAGATCCCACCCTTCGGTTGTAACGGGTGCCTGTGAGTCTTGGGTGTTTACAAGCGAAGAGGAATGGCCAGTTCAGCCCTGGATGTCCGTGGGTTTGGGTGGGTGCAGGACACTGGCTTGTTGGATTCCATAGATGGGCATGAATGACCATCATGATGGCCTTGAGTTGAAGGGACCTTTTTGTACATATTATGCATACCAGTAGCTATTAATTCACTGCTAAAGAGTCAATGTGTTTACATATTATGCATATCAATGATTATGAACCTGCTGCTAATGAATTGTTTTGTCACATGTATTATGCATATTGATAATTATTAACTTGCTGCTCAAGAGTCATTTTATTTATATATATATATAATGCATAGTGATGCGTATTAACCTGCTGTGAATGTTGCTGAATCACCTGTATTGGAGACATTAAGTGTACATGTTAGAGGTGCTGCTAATAGGTGTGCGTGGGGGGTGGGGTGGGTATGTTGGTGTTAATAAAGTGACTAGCTAGGCCATTTAAGAGTGCTTGGTGCGCACGTAAGATCTGTATTGTAGAGCTCATTGATAGCTGATCTGTATTGTAGAGCTCATTGATAGCTGATCTGTATTGTAGAGCTCATTGATAGTTGATCTGTATTGTAGAGCTCATTGATAGCTGATCTGTATTGTAGAGCTCATTGATAGTTGATCTGTATTGTAGAGCTCATTGATAGCTGATCTGTATTGTAGAGCTCATTGATAGCTGATCTGTATTGTAGAGCTCATTGATAGCTGATCTGTATTGTAGAGCTCATTGATAGCTGATCTGTATTGTAGAGCTCATTGATAGCTGATCTGTATTGTAGAGCTCATTGATAGCTGATCTGTATTGTAGAGCTCATTGATAGTTGATCTGTATTGTAGAGCTCATTGATAGCTGATCTGTATTGTAGAGCTCATTGATAGCTGATCTGTATTGTAGAGCTCATTGATAGTTGATCTGTATTGTAGAGCTCATTGATAGCTGATCTGTATTGTAGAGCTCATTGATAGCTGATCTGTATTGTAGAGCTCATTGATAGCTGATCTGTATTGTAGAGCTCATTGATAGCTGATCTGTATTGTAGAGCTCATTGATAGCTGATCTGTATTGTAGAGCTCATTGATAGCTGATCTGTATTGTAGAGCTCATTGATAGCTGATCTGTATTGTAGAGCTCATTGATAGCTGATCTGTATTGTAGAGCTCATTGATAGCTGATCTGTATTGTAGAGCTCATTGATAGCTGATCTGTATTGTAGAGCTCATTGATAGCTGATCTGTATTGTAGAGCTCATTGATAGCTGATCTGTATTGTAGAGCTCATTGATAGCTGATCTGTATTGTAGAGCTCATTGATAGCTGATCTGTATTGTAGAGCTCGTTGATAGTTGATCTGTATTGTAGAGCTCGTTGATAGTTGATCTGTATTGTAGAGCTCATTGATAGCTGATCTGTATTGTAGAGCTCATTGATAGCTGATCTGTATTGTAGAGCTCATTGATAGCTGATCTGTATTGTAGAGCTCATTGATAGCTGATCTGTATTGTAGAGCTCATTGATAGCTGATCTGTATTGTAGAGCTCATTGATAGCTGATCTGTATTGTAGAGCTCATTGATAGCTGATCTGTATTGTAGAGCTCATTGATAGCTGATCTGTATTGTAGAGCTCATTGATAGCTGATCTGTATTGTAGAGCTCATTGATAGCTTGATCTGTATTGTATTGTAGCTCATTGATAGCTGATCTGTATTGTAGAGCTCATTGATAGCTGATCTCATTGATATTGTATTGTAGCTCATTGATAGCTGATCTGTATTGTAGAGCTCATTGATAGCTGATCTGTATTGTAAAGCTCATTGATAGCTGATCTGTATTGTAGAGCTCATTGATAGCTGATCTGTATTGTAGAGCTCATTGATAGCTGATCTGTATTGTAGAGCTCATTGATAGCTGATCTGTATTGTAGAGCACATTGATAGCTGATCTGTATTGTAGAGCTCATTGATAGTTGATCTGTATTGTAGAGCTCATTGATAGCTGATCTGTATTGTAGAGCTCATTGATAGTTGATCTGTATTGTAGAGCTCATTGATAGTTGATCTGTATTGTAGAGCTCATTGATAGTTGATCTGTATTGTAGAGCTCATTGATAGTTGATCTGTATTGTAGAGCTCATTGATAGTTGATCTGTATTGTAGAGCTCATTGATAGCTGATCTGTATTGTAGAGCTCATTGATAGCTGATCTGTATTGTAGAGCTCATTGATAGTTGATCTGTATTGTAGAGCTCATTGATAGTTGATCTGTATTGTAGAGCTCATTGATAGCTTGATCTGTATTGTAGAGCTCATTGATAGTTGATCTGTATTGTAGAGCTCATTGATAGTTGATCTGTATTGTAGAGCTCATTGATAGCTGATCTGTATTGTAGAGCTCATTGATAGTTGATCTGTATTGTAGAGCTCATTGATAGCTGATCTGTATTGTAGAGCTCATTGATAGTTGATCTGTTTTGTAGAGCTCATTGATAGTTGATCGGTATTGTAGAGCTCATTGATAGCTGATCTGTATTGTAGAGCTCATTGATAGCTGCTACAGGTTTGTTTTTTGTGCATATATTTTGTAATTGATTTTACGTACCTGGTCTGTAGTTCTTGGTTGTTCTTCTGGGGGTGGTGGTGTGCAGCATGGAATCCAGAGTACCTATGGGTAAGGGGGAGAAGGAAGTAGAGAGTGCTACTCATTCTGATCAATATGTAGCAGTATGTGACAGATGCTCGTGAGGAAAGAGTTAATATTAATAACATGTATGAGGTTGAATAACCTGTTTCTTTTTCTTGGGTTCAATTAGTTCTCATGTCATGTTTCCTTTAAGGAATTTCCTTTATATATATATATATATATATATATATATATATATATATTGCAATATTATATAAGTATCGCTAAAACTTTTGATAAGTAACTTGAACTCTGCAACTGTTTAAGAGCTGAAAACAATTGAAGGTCTAATTAAGCAAATTAGCAGCTCAATTAAGGGTTAAGATTAGTGTTAGGTAATTGAGAGCTCCGTTGGAATACAAACCAGCAGACACAGTGGCTCCCCAGGACCAGGATTGGCAAACCTTGATTTATAGTACTTGGGAAGCAATAGGATTGGCTTTCAACCCATTAACAGTAGGCCTCAAACTCGATATTCACCATTCTAGACCATCTCTTTGGTATATTCTAGAGGTCACATTTTCCATGATAAAAGTTTCCATTGTCTCAAAGTGTCCCAATGTGATGTGCAAGTCAAAGCTTACCCGTGTTTGGCTTCTGCAATTTAACAGTGACTTTTCTTCTCCTTTTAAAAATGGCGCTCTAGTGCACTGGGGTTTAAGATCTGTCCTCTAAACTACTGCAGGAAAAAAAAACACAAGTGCTGTGGCTTTTCTGTTCCGTACCACATCATGGATAGTTATTGTGTGTTACCTTTCTGACAATGTGGGCAATAATCCTTACCCTCAGTGCACTAGAGCAGCCATTTTGAAAAGAGCTTTGAAACAGACTTTAAAGTTATAAGTGTAAAAATTTGTCAGGATGTTAACAATGAAAAGAAAAACCACAGGTATGTTATTTAAACAGTTGTAGCAACACACGGGGACGTGTAACACTATATTTCTCAGAACCCCACTACTTTTTCTTTAATGATATCTGCTGTTGAAAGAACGTCTGCTACAGAGGGTATTCCCCAAGGTAATGCTATTCTCTTCCTATTAACAAAAGGGCTAATGTAATATGCGCTGCACATGCTGTGAATTGTCTTTTGGGATTTCTTCCCTAGCTCTGTAAAAGGTGACTTACCTGGTGTACCTACTGTAAGTCGATAACTTTCACAAACTGTACTAGTAAAGTACTCTGAATAGTTGACCTTCCTCCTATACTAATTGCTTGTGTGTATTCTTTTAAATAGCTTCCATAGGAAACTGTTACTGTATAAGACTGGGGTTTAGACAGAAAGGGAGATAGTATATAATAATCGTGCAAAGATTTTTTTTTTTTTAATTACTGTAGGTTAATCTGTCTTTCTGTTTAATATTATAAAATGAACTACACACAGTTACACAGGGAATACAGTTACATGCCAGTAACATACAGTACACCCCCCCCCCCCCCCCACACAGATACTAAACAAGGTCTTTACCAAGTTTGATTACCGTGTGAGCAAATCCATTCTGTATGGATCGATGAACTGAAGCCTCCATATTGTATAACCCAATATTTTGATACTGTCAATAGTGTGTTCTAAAGAAAGTGATTTCTATTCCTCTACTGCTGTCCATGTTGACCAATAACTATACTTCTTATCAAGTGGAAGGAGAGAAAGTTCTATTAGGTAAGAGACTTGTTCTAGAAGTTAAGTGTAGGAATGACCATGACTCATTTATAATGTCACTATTGGTAGAATTTGAAAATTAAACCACCTGTACTGCTCGGCATGGAAGCGTGTCAATGAAGCCCCTCTGGCATTATAGAAGCAGCTGCTGAAAGACAATCAGCAGAAAAGGAGGGCTGTCAGCTTTTGAGTTTGTTTTTTTCAAACTGATGTTCACCTTGCTCTCACTTTTTGACAGGTACCGGGATATTTTCCTGCAATGTTCAGATGTCCCACATCTTACTATATGCAACCTGCTCAGGAGGCTGGAAGAATCCTTGCAATTACCTGTACAGGAGCACCTGAGGGGGCTGGGGCAGGCGCTCTCTCGTCCAAATATTTGGAGAGATATCATCAGCAGTAGTAAAAGCAGCACATTTACATGCATTAGGTTTAATAGGCTTTATATCCCACTGTGCAGTAATGATAAGGCATATTTACTTTTCTAATAATATTATTACACTTCCAGTATTGCATATTTCCTATTTAATATTGTCAGAAATTATTGCCAATCAGAATATTCACAGCTGGCTAGTGAACAAACTTAAGCAAACTTTCCTAGTTCGAAGTTCAAAGTTGGCAAAGTTGAACTTTTTCAGGTTCAGATGAGGGATTAGTGATTTTTGTATATTTTTAACTAAGAAAGAGGGTGCAGTGTTACTATGTGCATCTAATGTTCAATCCAACCTCTGTAACAGCAAGAGGTTTCTTTATTGATCTGCCCAAAGCTGAAAACAGTGATTCAATTCCTTATGCAGTCCTAGTAGTCCACTGAGACCTACATTCAATGTGGATGGATTTGCTGTTTGTAGGCATTAGCAAAGCAATGAGTTTATCCGTCAAATAAAACAAATGCATAACTATGGATTACTCTGAATTCCAGTACGTCTTGTTCTGATAAATGCAGTACTTTACAATCCTATGCATAGAACAACATTTCTAATGCAATGTGGGTTCTAACATTCATCAGGGACTGGACAAGTATACAAAGAAAACCAAGACGGCGAACAATATCTATCTATATATAGATAGATAGATAGATAGATAGATAGATAGATAGATAGATAGATAGATAGATAGAGAGATAGATAGATATAGTGCCTTGCAAAAGTATTCAGACCCCTGACCAATTCTCTCATATTGCTGAATTACAAACGGTACATTTAAATTTTGTTCTGTTCGATATTTTTTTTTTTAAAACACTTAAACTCAAAATCAATTATTGTAAGGTGACATTGGTTTTATGTTGGGAAATATTTAAAAAAAATAAAAAAAACTGAAATATATTTGCAACCCCAACACTTTAATATCTGGTAGAGCAACCTTTCACTGCAATAACAGCTTTAAGTCTTTTGGGGTAAGTATGTACCAGCTTTGAACGCAGTGTCGGAGTGATTTTGGCCCATTCTTCTTGGCAGATTTGCTCCAGGTTGTTCAGGTTGGATGGACGACGCTTGTGGACCGCAATTTTCAAATAGTGCCACAGATTCTCAATGGGATTGAGATCAGGACTTTAACTGGGCCACTGTAGGACATTCACCTTTTTGTTCTTGAGCCACTCCAATGTTGCTTTGGCCTTTCTTTCTTCAATTTTAACAAGATGCCCAGTCCCTGCTGATGAGAAGCATCCCCACAGCATGATGCTGCCACCACCATACTTCACTGTAGGGATGGTGTGTCTTGAATCATGGGCAGTGTTAGGTTTGCACCACACATAGCGCTTTGAGTTTTGGCCAAAAAGCTCTATCTTGGTCTCATCTGACCACAAAACCTTTTCCCACATCTCAGCTGGGTCACTCTCATGCTTTCTGGCAAACTCCAGACGTGCTTCCAGATGGTACTTTTTGAGTAACAGCTTCTTTCTTGCCACCCTCCAATACAGGCCAGTGTTATGCAGAGCTCTTGATATGGCTGACTGGTGCACCATTACTCCACTCCCAGACATTGAACTCTGTAGCTCCTTCAAGGTGATTGTTGGCCTCTCTGTGGCTTCTCTCACAAGTCTCCTTCTTGTTTGAGCGCTGAGTTTTGAGGGACGGACATTTCTTGGCAGTGCCTGGGTGGTGTGATGCAGCTTCCACTACCTGATTATTGATCCATCTGTGCTCACTGGGATATCCAAACACTTGGATATTATTTTGTACCCTTTCCCTAATCTATGCATTTGTATTACTTTATCTCTAACTTCTGTAGAATGCTCTTTGGTCTTCATTTTCCTTCAGATTCATAGCCTTACCAATGATCCTTCAACAGTGGGGTTTTTATCCAGAAAATGTGACAGCAACTTTAATGATTCACAGGTGGAGGCCAATGGTAAGGTAATTGTGTCCTCGTTAGGGCAATTTAAATAAAACAATTATATTTGTGTTATATTTTAAAATAATTAAGTCCTATTATCACCCTCTCTGTAAGTAAATGAAGTGCACAATTAGAACACATACCACCCACAACAATATAACTTGCAATAACTTACCTTCACCTTAACCTCAACCTCCCCCCTCAACCTTCACATTCACATTCAACTCCCCCTCCACCTTCACCTTCCCCTCCCCCTCCCCTTCACCTCCACCTCCACCTTCACCTCCACCATCACCACCTGCACCTCCACCTTCACCTCCACCTTCACCTCCACCTCCACCTTCACACCTTCACCTCCACCTCCACCTCCACCTCCACCTCCACCTCCACCTCCACCTTCACACCTTCACCTCCACCTCCACCTTCACCTCCACCTCCACCTCCACCTTCCACCTTCACCTTCACCTTCACCTCTCCACCTCCACCTTCACCTCCACCTCCACCTCCACCTTCACACCTCCACCTCCACCTCCACCTCCACCTCCACCTCCACCTCCACCTCCGCCTCCACCTCCACCTCCACCTTCACCTCCACCTCCACCTCCACCTTCACCTTCATCTTCACCACCACCTCCACCTCCACCTTCACACCTTCACACCTTCACCTCCACCTCCACCTTCACCTCGACCTCCACCTCCACCATAGCACCTTCATCTTCACCTTCACCTCCACCTTCACCTCCAACTCCACCTTCATACCTTAACCTTCACCTCCACCTCCACCTCCACCTTCACCTCCACCTCCACCTCCACCTCCACCTCCACCTCCACCTCCACCTCCACCTCCACCTTCACCCTTCACCTTCACCTCCACCTCCACCCTTCACCTTCACCTTCACCTCCACCTCCACCTCCACACCTTCACCTCCACCTTCACCTCCACCTCCACCTTCACCACCTTCACCTTCACCTCCACCTCCACCTTCACCTCCACCTCCACCTTCACACCTTCATACCTTCACCTCCACCTCCACCTTCACACCTTCACCTCCACTGCCACCTTCACCTCGACCTCCACCTCCACCGTAACACCTTCATCTTCACCTTCACCTCCACCTCCACCTCCAACTCCACCTTCATACCTTCACCTCCACCTCCACCTCCACCTCCACCTTCACCTCCACCACCACCTCCACCTCCACCTTCACACCTTCACCTCCACCTCCACCTTCACCTCGACCTCCACCTCCACCATAACACCTTCATCTTCACCTTCACCTCCACCTTCACCTCCAACTCCACCTTCATACCTTCACCTTCACCTCCACCTCCACCTCCACCTTCACCTGTGACTCCACCACCACCTCCACCTCCACCTCCACACCTTCACCTCCACCACCACCTTCACCTCAACCTCCACTGTAACACCTTCATCTTCACCTTCACCTCCACCTCCACCTCCAACTCCACCTTCATAACTTCACCTTCACCTTCACCTCCACCTCCGCCTCCACCTCCACCTTCACCTGCAACTCCATCACCACCTCCACCTTCACACCTTCACCTCCACCACCGCCTTCACACCTTCACCTCCACCACCACCTTCACCTCGACCTCCACCTCCACCATAACACCTTCATCTTCACCTTCACCTCCACCTCCACCTCCAACTCCACCTTCATACCTTCACCTTCACCTTCAGACTGGAGAGACAGACTGGAGGATGTGGCGATGTGTGACCATCTGGAACCTCCTCTCCCTCAAAAAACCTGTTGATTTGTCAGGTCTAGGATTGGGCGAAGGATGTTGTCTTGGAGACACTTCACGCTGAGGTCAGTCATTGCCAGGAGGACTAATCCCCCTCCAGAAAATCCATGAATACCAGAAAAGGCTGGGAGTTCGAAGCTTGTGCCGGTCTGAATATAGACAAGCATTGTTCAGGCTCTGCCTTCCAGTGAACCTGGAGGAATTTGGAGGCTCGCTCCATGAGCGCCAAAACTGAGCTTGAGGGAGAGGTTGTATCAACTTCAGAGGCAACTTCATTGCTGAGACTAACCTCGTGAGTCGTGTCCTTGAGCTCTGGTCGACCGATACATTCCCCATCCCAGGATGCATCAATGGAGATCGCTTCCTGATTCTCCTCACTCATCACCTCACCCTACTTTAGGGGAACTGGATCGACCGCCAGTGGAGATGGGATCGGTCCCGGTACAGGTGCTTAGGGCGGAGCTGGGTCAGGAGCAGATTAACAGCCTGATGCCTGACCAGGTACTCTAAAACTTGAGCCATCTGACTCTTTAGGTCAGATATGTACTTTGCCTCCCTTGAGTGTCTTGACCTCTTGCTGTTCCTTCAAGGAGAGCCTAAGCAGCTGCTCACTCAAGGGGCTAGAGCCTGTGCACAGGGTATGCTCTGTGAAGGGATTGAAGGCAAGTGAGGAGAGGGGGGGACGGGACCCCCAAAGACACAGACCGTAGAAGTCTCGACTGTGAACTCTGCTAGACTCCTGCACAGTATTCTCTCCCTAGAGTTTGCACAAATAGGGCCAGACGTCCTGTGTTCCAAGGCTGAAGAGGCATGCTGCCTGCCCAAGCACCAGACTCACAGTACGTGTTTGTCCTGTGGGAGAAGGTTTGACCTGCAGGATGTGCAAGGGTGAAAACCCGTCATAGCTGCTAGGCACCATGGCTCTAGGGTACTAAGGCACCGAGTGCACTGATGGCACCGATGCAATAGGTGCAACGCTTTTAGACAGCGGAGGTGTCGAGGCACTAAGGCCCTGAGGCTCTGTGACCCTGGGAGGCACTAATGCAACAAGACACTGATGTACTGGGGCCCCCAAAGTACCAATGTACTGAGGGAACCAAAGCCATCGATGCACAAAGCATGGGTATTGAGTATCGTAGCTCTGGATCTCTGGCATGGAGCGTAAAGTGCCTAAGGCATTGAGGCACAGAGGCATGGAAGCCTTGGGTCACCAAGGCACAGAAGTACGAGGCACCAGGGCAATGATGGCAATGGGGTACTGGGGCACCGAGGGCACCGAAGGTACCGAGGCCACCAATGCAGGGCAGATCCTAAATGCCAAGGGTGTCGAGGCACTGAGGTCGAGGATCCGAAGCTCCCAGTCACCGAAACCCAGAGGCACCGATGCACCAAGGATACTGAGGCCATCAATTCAGGGGCAGTCTTGATGGCTGAGGGCGCTGATACACAAGGCACTGGGGCACAAAAAAGGTACCCAGGCCACCAATGCAGGTTAGCTTTTGATCGCCAAGAGCACCGAAGCACCAAGGCTTCAAGACTCTGAGGCATCAAGGCACCGAAGTACTGAGGGCGTCAAGGCCGAGACACTGGGATGCCGAAGCACCGAGCACAAAGCTACGAGTGCTTCAAGTACCAAGGGTACTGAGCTGTGAGTCTAGTCTGTGCTGCTTGCAGTCACACAACCAGGAGCAATGTGTAGCTTGAAACGGTGTGGAGCGTAGCCTACAGATAGTTGAAGTCTGTCCTGCATACAGTCACACAACCGATGCAGTATAAAGCCTACAGCGGAGTGGAGCAATCCTCAGATGCCGTCTGGAACATGTATGGCACACAACCGGTGCAGTGCATAGCTTACAGTGGAGTGGCACAGCCTACAGGCACAGAGAAAAAAGCACACCGCGTTTCTGGGTGAGTGGTTAAAATGAATGTGGAGTCTACTGAACAGTAGCAAAGAAACCAAAGGAGATTTTAAATGCTGGACTTGCTATTAATGTACACTCTGAACTGGGTATTTTATATAGAAAGGGCTATCTGATAAACTAGGCGACTGCAAGAATTAAATGAAATAGATCAGCGATGATCAATTACCATCATTTATCACATCTGTTTGAAATAAAAATTACCGGTAAGCGAAACAGAATCAGGCTCAGTCAAGATAAGAAGGTAAAAATGTGACATTGTTTTGGAATTAACAGCTTTTGTGACAGGTTAAGGGTTCTTTGCACTTTATTTTGCATTTAAAAGGATTTAAGACGTTTCATTTTTTTTCATTGCACTTTGATTATTTTGCATTGGTAATTTTTAAAAGCATGCGTGAATGTGTGTAATTAAATTGCATTGTGCTGCAGGATACTTTATAGAGCTTGATTAAGAGATAGAGAGAGCTTGGAGGATATTCACGATAACGAGCAGCTCATGTGAGCATAGATGTCGGGCTGGGAAGTAACAACTACTTTGTGTGTAAAAGTGGGCAAGCCGTGTGTGAAGTATATAAACTGAAGCCTGTACTGTTGGTGGTGTGTATCCACATATAGCAATAGTGCTCATGTGTTGCCGCTGCTGTTACATTCTTAACCCGGCATTGGCTCTGACTCTAATGAGAGGGGTAGGGGGTGATCTAAAATGGGTTAGCCTGCAAATACTAATATGCAATTGTTTAGCCTGTACATTGAAGATCCAGTTACTTTGTTAGCTGTGAGATTGGGATAATTTAGCCAATATAATACATGCCCGATACTAGATATTGAGAGCCATTGGAGATGAGACTGAGCACTAACTCGCTCTTATTCCATGCTTTTTCATTTGAATACTTTTCGTTGGCAGAGCCCTCAAACGCATCTCCAATTCACCAATGTACTAAATCTGTATTGTTTTATTATGCTTAGGTGCACTTCAGTGCTTTACAACCTTTGATGCTGACTTGTGAATGCAAACAACATATTTTATCTTATTAATAAAAACATTGAGTTCCAGTTTTGCTTGTCCTCTTCTTTCCTTGTGGTTCATGTGTCATGGGTGACGGACCGCAATGTTAGTGTTGTTTTATTCATTTTTTGTTTCTGTGGACTGTTTGTTGAATCTGCTGCACTGAAACCTTTCTTTTTATTTGGACTGTACTATCTGTGCTACCCCACTACACTTTCATCTGCACTGTTGAGTAGGTCCTGCCTCAAGCATACTGCATGACTGGTGATTGGGTGAGCAAGGGGAAGGGGTTGTATAAAGGGGGTGGTTAGAGAACCAGGAAGAGGAAGCACCAGGAGAGCCTTGAAGGAATGGAAGGACAGTTCTCTGAGTAAATGATATTTGGAAGAAGGATCTGACAGTGGCAGTGTGGAATACGAACAAGAGTCTTGGAAGCATGGAAGAACGGTTCTCTGAGTAAATGGTATTTGGAAGAAGAATCTGACAGTGGCAGTGTGGAATACGAACGTGAGCCTTGGAGGCATGGAAGAACGGTTCTCTGAGTAAATGGTATTTGGAAGAAGAATCTGACAGTGGCAGTGTGGAATACGAACGTGAGCCTTGGAGGCATGGAAGTACGGTTCTCTGAGTAAATGGTATTTGGAAGAAGAATCTGACAGTGGCAGTGTGGAATACGAACGTGAGCCTTGGAGGCATGGAAGTACGGTTCTCTGAGTAAATGGTATTTGGAAGAAGGATTTAAGTCTGGCACCGCTGAATACAAACGAGAACTTTGTAACTTTTGGATAATTTTTTGGATACTGGGACTTCATCAGAGCACAGGTAATACAGCCATTTGTTTCGCAACTTTATTTTCTTTGTGGTTGGATTGAAACTGTGTTTTGTTTATCTTTTGCCACAATTGTTTCTTTGTTTTAGTTTCTTTTTGGCTGTATTATCTCTCTCCTAGTCTGCGTACTGCACCTTATTTGACTCTACCTGGCGCAGTGCAGTGCAGATGAAAGTGTAGTGGGGTAGCACAGATAGTACAGTCCAAATAAAAAGAAAGGTTTCAGTGCAGCAGATTCAACAAACAGTCCACAGAAACAAAAAATGAATAAAACAACACTAACATTGCGGTCCGTCACCCATGACACATGAACCACAAGGAAAGAAGAGGACAAGCAAAACTGGAACTCAATGTTTTTATTAATAAGATAAAATATGTTGTTTGCATTCACAAGTCAGCATCAAAGGTTGTAAAGCACTGAAGTGCACCTAAGCATAATAAAACAATACAGATTTAGTACATTGGTGAATTGGAGATGCGTTTGAGGGCTCTGCCAACGAAAAGTATTCAAATGAAAAAGCATGGAATAAGAGCGAGTTAGTGCTCAGTCTCATCTTGGAGGACGACAATCTCAGGCAGGGACGGTGGGGGGAGCACAACACACCCCTTTTTGGATTCTTTGAACTTTTCCATTCCTTTGCAGGATTCTGGACTACTAACTACGAACTGCCTTATTGCTCTTTGTTGGATTTGCTGTGATTGTTAATCAAGCTTTTACCCGAGGGAGTGTAGTATTTCTAGACTTTGTATTTTGTTTGTTTCAGTGGGAGCTTCCTTGTGTGTATTTTTAAAGTGAACTTAACCTGTGGAGAATTAATAAAGTTGTTTTATTAATTTTAAACTTGTTGCCGTTGTTGTGTGTGCGGAACCTCATGGATTGAAAAGAACCTGTGTAGGGATAATTCAAAGATTTCTCAGCAACAAAGGTCCTTGTCCTTCTCAAACCCAATTTGGTGTAGTTGGCTACTAATATTTATGTTCTGTAGTATATTGGTTATCGATATACTGGATCAAACGGCACGGCTGTATTCAGTCAAAGGTGGTACTCGTAGGTGGCCTGTGGCTGTTTTTCGTAATGTTTTGGACTTGGCAGCCATCAACGCTTTGGTTTTGTACAAGGAGTGCACCGGCAACACAATCACTCAGAGGGACTTCATTTTGCAGCTAGCCCTGGAGCTACGGCAGAAACATTTTGATAAGAGACACGAAAGTCAGCTGGCAAATGCCACTCAACATTCAGCCAGTGCTGCACCCACTGGCACATGGAATAAAAGACAACGCCAGGTTGCTAAATGCAACATAAACAGAATTTTTGATATCTGCACCTGTTGTGAAAAGGTAAGTCTGTGGCAAATGCACTGATACAGTTGAATAGCATGTTTTTTGCGTAGATTGTACTTAGAAAGCTGTCATAGAACTCTGAACAGACAGACAGCTTTTGAACTCTGTTTCACTCAAAGCGCTTTTACATTGCATAAGTTATGTTATATTTTTGTTTAATGCTATTTTTATAACTACATTTATGTTTTATAATTGTATATGTGCATAAAGCTTTCTACACCTGTTTACAGAGAAGTTTATTGCGTGAAAGTTTAATTTATAACAGTTTTCATGTTTATGTATTTGTGCTTTTTTTGAAAAAAATAAGAACAAAGTTTAATTTTCAATGTAAATACGGAGTTTCTGCTCCAAAAATGTTATGTATGATGTTCATAAATAAAAATATTAAGTTGTATCCTATTGTTTACTTTTCATTTTCATGTCAAAGCCGCTTTAAAATGGAGACGCATATTTTGTGGGTGTGGCAGTTGTATGTAGTCTGAAATTTTGGTGGTTATAGTGTTAAGAATACCACCGCTAGAATTCTGACTAAAACCAGGAAAAGTGAACGTATTACCCCTGTTTTGGCCTCCTTACACTGGCTACCTTTGCAGTATATCATTGATTTTAAGATTTTGCTGTTAACTTACAAGGCCCTGAATGAATTAGCACCTAGTTATTTGCAAGAGTTTGTCAGGGAAGCTGGGGCCGTTACAGTTTTCAAGTCAAGACTTAAAACATACTTTTATGGCTTTCTTATCTTAGTTGGTTTTAGTGTAACTTTAAAATTGCTGCTTTTGTATTATTACGTATATCATGATTTTTAAGTCTGTTGTTTATATGGTCTGATTGTGGCAGTTATATGTGTGACATGCTATACAAATGCATTACGGTTTATTCATTTTTTTCTGCTATGTACTGTACAGCGCTTTGTGATAATTCTATATAAAAAGCACTATATAAATGGAAGACATAAATAAAATAAATAAATGAATACATATTATTACTTTGCTGCTTTTCCAGCCCCTCGTAAATATTTTGGATCTTTACACTTGTATAGATTTCTTTCAGAAGGTCTGCCACAGGAGAACCCAGACTGCACGTTGCATAGCAGCCCTCCTGCTGTCACTTTGCAGACCCAATGCTTTGTGAACAGATCTACTTCTCTTTGATTATACATGCAGCATAAAACATTCGCTTGAGCCTGTCTTGCAGCATTACCTAAATAATGCAGTCTTTCTGGGCACTGTTCTTATTTTCCCATTATCATTCATGTCCCTGTTGGATCTTAACATCTTCTCAGTATCAGCTGCATTTCTAATTCTGTCCAGAGTGTCTTCTCTTGCATGAAGATGTAACAAACATTTTAATCTTATTCCTCACTGACTCGTGATACTTCCTTTAGAGGCATCTGTCAGGAAAATCTATGGTATTAGAAATAGTGGAATGCAAAAGCTGTACAACAGATGTTTAATAATATCTTAATATCTTTAGACATGATGTCAGATTCAATGGGTTGTGTCTCTTAGCCTTCTACATATCCAGCCCCTTCCTTCCAGTCCATGAGCAGGTCCAATTCAATAATTATGGACCCAATTTGTGAATTTATTGGCTAGCCTGAAAGTACCACTGATCCAATCCCAAAAGGATAAAACCACAGCAGTGACTCAGTCTTAACCTCAAGCACCCCCAGAGGGCCAGGTTCACTCCCTTTTCAACCATTCCTCCTTTTTCTTTCTTTGTATTGCAGTCTGGTACAAACAAAGGCCAGAGCAATCACTGTAGCTAGCTATGCCTGTCTGCAAGTGCTGCCTTATGCGTAATGGGAACTGCATTGCTCTGGCTATAGTAATGGTACAGACCACATACTGTATTTCTAGTTGGTGCACTGCTGTATTCTATGATTCTCTCAATTTAGTCCATTACAGGTGGGGTACAATCGAAACTAACCACTGCAATATTGTCACCACTGGTCAGACCAATGATGCAGATCTTTTTCACATATCCATTTTACTATGTGTTTACAAACCACTCAATCTGATAGGACATTGTTCTTTGATTATTCCTCCCTGAGTATGCCTGGTTTTTGTTCAGAAAAGTTTAAATATTTTCCTTCTGAAGCGTATTTCATAAAAAAAATAATAAATACATAAAATAAAATAAAATCATATTCAAAGCACATTTTTTATTAACATTTGAGAAATAATGCTTGAATTCAATGAGAGCAAGATATTTTTTAACAGAGTAACAAAACATCTGCAGATTTTGCCGTTTCTGCCGAAATCAAACCCCTTTTGAAATTTGGGGCCATTATGTTTACTTTTTGTGGTTGAACTGATCGACACGTGTTGCTCCTCGTTTGGTAGAAAATCACCTCTTGACTAGAACTCAATCGTGGCATGTAAGATTAGCCTTTTTTTATCACTTACCTTTCTTCTTCTGCTGATATGCTTTTTAACAATAGATTGCACAATGGCCTTGGCATTGGGAAATGCATTTTTACGCTTGACAACTGGGCCAAGGTGGAAGAGGATGTATATGTCTGCTATCAAAATCCCTAGAGCTACAGACAGCAAAGAAATGAACACATCTGTAGGGTGGCACTTTATACAGAGGACTAAGACACTGCAGTTTAGACGATGAAGAATAATATCGGGCATGTCATAAAAAATCGATAGGTCAATAACGGGCATGTCATAAAAAATCGATAGGTCTGCCACGACTGAGTGATTAGGTCCAATTAAATACAGCTACCGGGAGTTGTATGAGAGTATGTGGGTCATATGATATTGCAAGCCATAAGCCATATAAGCTATCTGCTAATTATTGGAAGTCTAGGATAGGTGTCTAAAAGACATTGATTGTACACTGACATTAGAATAACAATTTCCTTCCTTTGTCAGGTTTGCACTAAGAAATACTTTGTGCCTCCGAAGCCTTGGGATTTCGCATTTATTTTTTAAATTATTCAGTGATCCCCCTGTTAATTTGTTAGTATTATATAGCACAAGGATGCTTGTTTAGCTTTGATGCTGTATGCGTATTGCAACAGGGGGATGTTGCTTTGTCTGGAGTGCAGTGAATCTTTAACACATACAGATCCTCATATTTGCCTACAGTGTAAGTCAAACATTACAGCAGGATTTGTATAAAAGCAAGAGTTTTATTTAATCAAATGCAATCGGAAACATCTATAGGAAGTGAGTGTATGATTAAGTTGGGTGAAGACTGGTGAAAAATAATTCAGTTATAGTGCTCGCCATGTAGAGTGTGACAGACGTCAGGACGCACGGATATGATCAGTGCATCTTTTGTATGGCATCCCTGAACAGTCTGGTGCATTGTGTTACATACCTTCAATTATTTATTGTTATGTATTGGATCTAAAAAGTGCCGTTGATATCCTAAGCTGTGCCCCTAAGCCTATTGCAATATCCTACAACTCTCTTCCTGTCAGCAGTTTCTCAGTGAACAACCCATGAGACAGTGACACTGTTAGAGCCGGATAAGAGAGCTGGAATAATCCTAATGACAGGCAAACGATCCAGGACATTGCTCCAGATTTTCTACTGGTGTACCATGCCTGTGGAAAAAGACATGTACCCACTCCATCTAAGCATGAGGATGTTATAGTGAGAGTGCCTCTTGGCATGGAATGTTCATGAAAATGTGACATCATCAGAAACTTAAATAACATGCAGACCGTGGACATTCTAAAATCACATGCTCTATAACTGTTATGTATTAAGATACACTAAATAAGCAGTGATAGTAGAAGGTGCGTTTTCATGAAGGGTTATGTAATGGATTGCATATTGTTTTTATTTAACATATTAGAGCAGCAGCAGTCAAAGACCCACAAGGGATAACAGATATTCTTATTAAGCACAGAGCTGTGGAAAAATCAACTCATTTGCAGTGTCTTTGAGGAAAGCAAAATACATTATCTGAAAGCATTATCCAAATCTACTTACCCGCTACAGTCTCGGAGCTCTCCTAACAACAGGAAATATATTAATTCGATCCTAATGATTATAATTAGTATTTGACAAGCGGATGCTTGGTGCTAGGTTAATACAACAGCAAAAAGGTACTGGATTGCTTTTTTTATCATAGGATTCATATGATTCCTGTGCATTTAACCGTGATAATGAAATATTATGATTTTTTCTAATTTTGTATAACTCGGTTTGATTAGTTCAGGAGCTGGGATTGCTGCTGTGCTCTATATTAATGCAGCAATCAAAGTAAACACTGACTTTGGAGAACACTGGGGGTGTCGCCAATGTAATGAAATCTCAAACCACCAGCGACTCTCTCATGTTTTTTGGTAATGCTCTGTAGTTTTACAATGTTCAAGATGTGGCTGAGGGTTTACTTTGACTTATGCATATAGAATGCAATTGGACATGCACACCTACAGCCCGATTTTCAGAAGGGGCACAGGAAAAAACAGGCCGCACAACACCTTTGCGACACAAGAAAGGTGTCAAACTGTATTTTCAAAAGTCGTAAAGCTTTGACAATACACTTGCATTACAGCTTGTTAAGCAATTCAAATTATTAATTGGTTCTATTTTGCAAATAACACCTTATTTTCAAAAGGGGCAAAACACTGACGTGCCCACTAAGTACTGAGCACCGAAATACAGCCGCTATGAGACAGGAGTCATCCAGAAGACAGCTGGTGTCTTCGAGCGTCAGTCAGTTGTCACTGACAGGAGTCACCCAGAAGACAGCTGGTGATAGATCGAGATTCAGTCAGTCGTCACTGTCAAAGATACTATATCATAAAGCAATACAGAATGTAAAATTCCCAAAAGGAGAGGCAGAACAATATAATACCAAAAATGCTTTCTATCAATTGGCAGACGTCCCTAATGTATTAGGTGCCCTAGATGGCACATATGTTGCATTATGCCCAGAGTCGTATAATGAACCCGCATTCCGAAACAGAAAGCATTATCATTCCATAAATGTATAGGTTGTAAGTGATGCTTATTGTAGCATTACTGATGTAGTTGCCAAGTTGCCATGATTCATTCATTCCACAGAACAGCGGTTTATTTAGAAAATGTGAACAGTGGCTTTGTGGCAAAGTGGTTCATTGTGTACAGGTGCAGAGGTGATGCAGTGCCGGAATAAAACAGACAGAGATTGTAGTCCGGTATGGAAAAGTGCTTTCTTTATTTTATAATCCAGGTCTGGAAAACAAAACAATGATCCCTGGCAATACACAGCAATAAGTAATGCACAGGGTAAATAATCAATAAATCAATCAATCAATCTTTATTTTATATAGCGCCTTTCATAGTGGAACACCATCACAAAGTGCTTTACAAGATGCAAGAAATACAAGAAAATTCATAATACTTCAAATAGAGAAATGCATAATGCATGATATACAGTGGAAAGTGCATAATACATGATAGTAGCACAATACATAGTACACTGAATACAGTAAAAGTGTATAATACATGAAATAGTACAATAAATACAGTAGAAAGTGCAGAATACATGATAGTAACAATACGTGAAATAGTAGCAGCAGCTAATAACAGATATCAGGCTTAAGGAGCATGAAAAGCAAAAGAGAACAGGTGGGTTTTGAGAGTTGATTTAAACCGAGCATCACAAACAAAAGCTGGGAGAGAGTTCCAGAGATTTAGAGCCATGAAGCTCAATGAGCATTGTCTGAGAGTGGTGCGCTTTTGCTTGGGGATAACAAGTAAGCCAGAGTCAGAGGACCTCAGCTTGCTGGCAGGGACACAGAGAATCAGCAGGTTGAGGAGGTACTCGGGACTGTGTGATGAAGGGCATTGTAGGTGAGCAGGAGAGTTGTGAAAATAATCCTGAACTTTACAGGTAGCCAGTGCAGCTGGGCAAGACGGGGGACCGGGGACGGGGGATGGGGAACAGGGGATGGGGAACGGGGGGTGGATGTGTTCATGTTTTTTACATCTGGTAAGGATCCTGGCAGCAGCATTCTGAACTAGCTGCAGTTGGTTTATGGTGCGTGCCAGGAGACCACCGTATAGAGAGTTGCAGTAGTCGAGTCGAGAGGAGACAAATGCATGACAAAGTATTTCCGCATCCGGGAGGGAATGATGGTAGAAGGAAGATTTGACCACAGAGGAGATGTGGGCATCAAAGGAGAGGTTACTGTAAAGTTATTCTTAAGTTAAGTTTTAGCTCCTACTAGAAGGAGTTCGGATTTGTTAGTGTTCAGCTTAAGAAAATTGGCAGACAGCCAGGCCTTGATGTCTCGAATGCAGGCAGAGAGCCGGACCATGGCAGAGGAGTTTCCAGGGTCGAGTTTTAAGTAGAGCTGGGTGTCGTCAGCATAGGAGTGAAACATGAGGCTGTGTTGGCGGATGAGGTGACCCAAGGGAAGCATGGAGATATTGAAGAGAAGGGGGCCAAGAACAGATCCTTAGGGGACACCACAAGTGAATGGGTTTGCTACACCACTGCGTCCAGCATAAAGAACAGATTGCATGCATCCAGATAGATAAGAGAACATCCAGGAGAGACAGGTTCCAGAGATTCCAACATACTTTTGAAGGCGGTCAAGAAGAATGCCATGATCTATGATGTCAAAAGCAGCTTTTAGGTTAAGAAGGACAAGCACAGAGGGAGCACCTGCATCAGCATTGAACAGGAGATCCAGAGCAGAGCAGTTTCAGTACTGTGATGTGGCCGGAAACCAGACTGTAGAGATTCAAGCAGATTGTTGTCCGTGAGATGTTTCATCAGCTCACTGGCTACAGCCCTGTCGAGAGTTTTTGATAGAAAAGGGAGATTGGAGATGGGAAGGAAATTAGATAAATCAGCCGGGTTAAGGGAGGGTTTTTTGAGTACCCGCGTGACTCTGGCAGTCTTGAGGGCAGCAGGAACTGAGTCAGAGTCCAGGGACAGGTTGAGATAATGGAGGGAACAAGATTAGAAGCACAGAGAAGGATAAGGTTAGTCGGCCAGGGGCCCAGGAGCCATGTGGCAGTAGTTGATTTCAACAGTAAACCGGAAACATCAGCAATGGAGAGAGGGGAGAAGGAGGAGAGGGCAGGAGGAGCATTCGGAGGAGCATAGATTTGGTCAAGTAGTACACTAGGTTTGTGGTGGGCGAGCATAGAATAGATGTTGTTGATTTTGTTCTGAAAGAAAGAGAAGAAATCATGACAGGTAAGAGAGGAGGATGGACGCGAGTTGGATCGGTCAGTGGCTGGATGTAGGATTTGGTCAATGGTCTTGAAGAGAACATTGGGTTTATCGTGTCCCATAGTTATAATTTCAGAGAAGTATTTCACCCTGGCCGCGGCGAGTGCATGCCTTTAGCTCGTGAGATGGTCAGTCCAGATCTCTCTGTGAACTGTTAGTCCAGATGACCTCCACTTGTGCTCAAGCTTGCATCAGACAGACTTAAGCACTTGAAGTTCGAGGGTGTACCATGGACAGTTTCGTTCTTTCTTGACGGTTCTGGTTGTAAGGAGGCAACAGTGTCAATGATACTAGTAAGTGTGGTGTTATAGAGGGTCACAGCATCATCAATTGAGGATGGGAGAGTACCAGTTAGAGGGGATGCAGAGACACAGTCTGAGAGTTTTAGAGGATTCAGCAGATTCTTGGGACGGAGGGAGACAGCAGTATCAGTAGTGGAAGAAGGAGCAGGGAGATTAATATTAGCAGTGATTAAGAAATGGTCAGAGAGAAAAATATCTGAAACTGTAGATTGGAGACATCAAGGCCCCTGGTGATGAGTAGATCCAGGGTGTGTTCTCGGGTCTAAGTGGGGACGTTGACAGATTGAAAAAGTCCAAGACAGTCCAGAAGCATGTTGAAGTCGGTCACTAGGGGGGAGGAAGGCAAGTCAACATGAATGGTGAAGTCACCTAGGAGTAGGATTTTGTCAGTAGAAGTGCAGATGACGGAGAAGAATTCTGAGAACTCGGAAATAAAACCAGATTTTTTCTTAGGTGGACTGTAGATAACAGCAAGGGTGAGGGACATGGGAGAGAGGAGCTTGCTGGCGACATGTTCAAATGAAGAAAAGGCAGGCAAAGAAAGAACTGAGGAAGCAAGCACAGAATTAGCAATAACAGGCATGCCCCCGCCTCTGCCAGTGAGGTTTATCAAAGAGAAAATAGCCCTTTGGGGTGGGTAGATGCAGCGAGTGCAAAATTACAAAATTTAAAAAAAGGTTTCCATAGGAACAGCATAAAATGTGATCCCCCCCTCTAAGCCAGGTTTCAGCTAGACAGAGAAGATCAAGATTGGTATCGGTTATAAGTTCACTGAGAAGCAGAGATTTGTTAGTCAAAGAGTGACAATTGAAAAAGGAGATTTTCAAGTTTGTAGCAGACAGTGTAATAACAGGTTGCAGTCCCAAACAATAAACACAGGTATCTCTCCCACAATATACAAAAACGGCCACCAGTCCTGGGTGCGTGCTGTAGTGGTCCTGGTGGGTGATATGGTTTAATGCTTGACAGTAGTGTAGTGCTGTTCTGGGTTTTTATGCTGGCCCTTAGCGACATCTCCGGAACTTATTAGGCGATTATGAACACACAAGTAACAGTTAGACAAGACAAACAAACACCTGTTATATTCTCAGAATTACTGCACAGGTCCTTCCAGGTTATATTTCATAAGGAATAGATAACATTGCAAACAGAGGTGTATAATTAGTGAGCAAAAAGAGTCTTAAATACATTTTATTGGTATGCCCAATTTTTGAACTGAACAAAACAAATTCTTTTTTTTTAATGCAATCCACTGGCTATTATTTTTCTTCTCGATGTTCTTACTCTCACAAGTTTTTATTTTATTTTATTTTATTTAATTGTAAATATAACATCCAATTTATAATGCTACATATATTACATTTGTTTATGTATTTATTTACTTATAAATGTATTAAAAATAGAAGAATATACTCCAACAAGGAGTGAGGGTGGAGCATGATGATGTAGGTTGCTGGCTTATAAACAGAGCCCCTGTGACGCCCGATATGACAGGGACCAAAACCTGTACAAATTCATAAAACCAGTATATTCAAATAAGAGGCATTCTTTTTAAATTGACCCACTTCTGCTCTTTGGAAATCTAGTTACCACAGCTACAACTCAGTGTAGTTGTTCTGTAATATCGACAGAGCTTTCTCCCCCACGTGCTGTAAGATAACAGAGCTGATAGCATTCTGCGTAGGACTTGCTCTCATTAGTGAACTATCCACGGTACAGTGTGCGGGTCAAGGGAGGTGACCTTGGCAGTCCTGTGTTGTGTTCCATTGATTTGTTTGCCTCTGCTTTCCTGAAGGGGGGTTTATTCTTTTTTTTTTTTTACATGCGAGGTGTGTGGGAGCAGCAAACCTAATCAATGAGCCTGATAGACAGGGGTAGGGCGTAGAATTGTATTGAATATCTATTTACAAAAGAATGTGTGTACCATCCATTTTACATATTGCTCACACTGTACTAGGTAACACAGTTCAAAAGTCCAGCAACAGAAGTAATAGACAGGATCTGAAATGGCCATGAAATCTGGGTGTAATGGACTCTGCAAAGGGAATTTAATTATAAACCGGAAAATGAGTACAAACTTAAGCCCAAAGAAATGGGGCTATTGCTGCTTTTCATTTTCACATAATTTAACAATAAGTAACCAGACAAACCCGTCTGCTATCAGCAGTGATGAAAAGCTCCAGCCTTCACCTCATTGCAAATCAATTGCTCTTTACTTACTACAGCAGACTCAGCAAAGCTTGACATGTGAATCCTTCCTGCGGAATCATGCTTGCATTGTGTGCTTCCCGTTTATAAGAGGTATGACTCTAGCAACCAGACTGCTGCAGCGAATGCTCATATTTTTCAATTGTTTTGTGGAGAGATACTGTACTGTCTTCTGTCATTATATTAAATTAGTTCTTATCTTATATTGCTGAGAAAGTTTGTCTGTGGTATTTTGCTTGGCCGCTGTATGACCTAAACAAGCTGAATCATTTTCAGTCCTTATGGTCCATAATTTGAAAGGGTTTACAAGATTTGGAAGAAATAAAATGGCTTTTATATTATACAGTACCAGAAAATCAAATAAAGATAAAATATCAGATCACACACTCAAATGAATTTGCATCTGCTGCTCAAAACCCTGCATATATTTGAAATCCAATTTAATCAGTTCAATTAGCAAATTCATCCAGAAAACCTCTAGTTACACATTTGTAAAACTCACTGCAAAAGCAACCAATACAATTGAGAAATATAAAGAGAGTATTAGAATTAGTACTGGATTAATGTTCAGAGAATATTATCTTTGGTTTATTCCTGGCAGTAATGGTTTCTTCACAAAGGCTCTGTCAAGTCTACCAGCTAACTTAAACATATATTGGGCCAGACACACTGACTACTCCAGAGATAGGGTGACTACAGGTGTTACTACAGGAAACACCTGCTGTGTATGAACTCTCAATGTATCAACATTCTGGAAGATTAACTGTTTGTTTTTCCCATTTATAGTCTAAATCAATTGAATCTGTCAGATTGTATCACAATACAGACTGTTGTTCTAATGATCTGGAACTCCCATAGTATCAATGTTCTTGACCAGCAGAGGCCATGAGCACTGTCCACACAGGAAATCCTGACACCTTTGTGGCTGTGTTACTGTTAAAACCACTAGGAGGCAGCATTGCCACTATCAGCACGGTTCTCTTGAAAGCATGTGTTCCTTGTGTATTTCTGACAAAGTACAAATTCTGTTTATTTTATTATTTAAAGTAGCCAAATGCATTTATGTGCTTTGAAGTACACATTTTGACATCAGGTACAGTAAGTTAACAAGTTTTTAACATCATTCCTAATGGAAACAAACCCAGACTTTTTCTTTTTTTCAGAAACTAACAAAATATTCTATAAATAGTGCTCAATTGTGCCCAGTTCAATTAATCCAAAGATAAGAAAATATATTTCATATTGTATAAATTCAAGAATGAAGCAGAGAATGTTTGTTTTTTTCTATTTTTATTTATTCGATTAGAACATCATAGAAAAGGCCATTCAAATCTCCACATCCACATTATTGCACAAATGTATATTCTCCTAAAACGCTTCATACTGTATAAAAGTAGGTCACTATTGGGCCTTTTATCTACTGAGCCCAGAGCGTCACATTTGGACTTTAACAGTTTCAAGGAATCTCCCAGTTGTTAAGCTGATTCAAGAAGATCAGCTCCAGCTGCCTGGCACAATGACCGATCAGAGCTCTGTAGACAGAATGCAGCACACTTCAGTGCCTAAACCTGTTCTCCATGGCAACCATAAGGAAAACAAGCAGTAACCTGTGGTTCAACCTCACATACGTGAGGATACCACAACGCAGCTATATCCCCTTCGCCGCGATTTTTTAATTTAATTCTGAGAACTTTTAAAACAGTGTGGAGTTCGAGAAGTTGCCCAGCAATAACTGAAAAAAAAACAAAAAAACAAAAAAAAAAAAAACATGCATTATAAAATAGATGCATAGATAAGAAAATCAACATGGTACAATTATACATATGGTGACTGAAGGGGACATTCCAAATATTGCTTATTTTAGGCAGAGAGAATTGTAAATAAGTGGGGCGAACAAACAAATAAATATACCCATCACATATTCAGGATTTACATAAACGACCAATTAATTAGTCAAGATGGTGACAGACGATTCACAAGCAACCCTCTTAACTGTAATGTTTCCATGGGACAATCTGGAGAACAGACTTTACTGTAGACTTAAATCCCCCTGACAAAGATGCAAATTCAGATATCCACTAAAATCTGGTTAATGATACCTGCAAAAATCAATTCCCCAGTGCACGTATATGTGAAGCTGAAACAGGAATCTGCATGTGATTCTGCTGTACTGCCTTCAATCTGCATGTGATTCTGCTGTACTGCCTTCAATCTGTATGTGATTCTGCTGTACTGCCGTCAATCTGCATGTGATTCTGCTGTACTGCCTTCAATCTGTATGTGATTCTGCTGTACTGCCGTCAATCTGCATGTGATTCTGCTGTACTGCCTTCAATCTGCATGTGATTCTGCTGTACTGCCTTCAATCTGCATGTGATTCTGCTGTACTGCTGTCAATCTGCATGTGATTCTGCTGACCCATCCTGTAAGTCAGGGTGATTGACTCAGAAGAGGTGACTGGTCCTCTTTGTGTAATTTTAATGTATCCAGTATCCAGATTTTAATGTATCCAGTATCCAGATTTTAATGTATCCATTTTATGAAATGCCATGCAGAATTAATTGCTAAGAGAGATTTTTTTTTTTTCCTTCAGTTGTGAGTTAAAAGTTATTTCTCACAAGCATAACACATATTTGACACAACGGTCTGTCAAATCCTAAAACGCAAGACCTAGTTAGAGAATGACAATAATAATAATCATCTTTATATAGCGACTTTCATAGTGGACCATTATCACAAAGCACTTTACAAGTGTAACTGCGCATCAGCTGCAGAGTCACTTACAACAACATCTCACCCGAAAGACGGAGCACAAGGAGGTTAAATGTCATGCTCAGGGTCACACAGTGAGTCAGTGGCTGAGCTGGGATTTAAACTGGGGACCTCCTGGTTACAAGCCTGTTTCTTTAACCACACGATCACACAGTCTCCTGAACGACAATGCACTGAAAAGTTTTCTAAAAGAGATAAATAAACCCCTAATATTCCTGTGATGAGTCAAAGGGATTTCGGTCTCTGATTCAGCCTCCCGACAGTAGATGGCATCAAACCAACTCGGGACTTCCCTTACCAAGATCTCGTGACCATGGCAAAAGTCATCTTTTTGAGGGGCGGCACCTTGGTGAGGGGCGGAAGTACAAGTATGTAAATTCCAGCCACTGGAGTCAAGTGAAGGATAATGACACTTGTCAGTTGGGGATTGGTGTTCCACTGACTACAGAGGCGGGAAATTACATACTAAAGAGAACATACTACTGTGTTCGGGGTTAATTATTTTGTTGTGTATAGATAATAAAAATAAATTATTTTATTTCTGTACACATAAATTACTGTCTGGACATTCCATTTAATACACTCTCGCCTCACACGTGGTGTCAGAAGTGAAAATGGATCCAGCTACAGTTTTGGCAATGTTTAGGGAGCAGGAGGAGAAGTGAGAGGAGAGAGAGAGACATGGCGCCAGGAACAGCTCGCCCAGTTCTTTGGACAGCTGGTGGAAAAACTATCAATATCAACATCAGAGAGAGCGGTTGCCCGGATGATTGCAGCTCAGCCAAAGCTTCAGAAGATGACCTCGGAAGATGATCCCGAGGCTTTCTTGATTACTTTTGAGAGAGTGGCAGAGGCTGCAGAGTGGCCTAGGGAACACTGGGCCATGAAATTGGCACCCTGCCTGACAGGGGAAGCTCAGGCAGCGTATCGAGCCCTGACGGCCACGGATGCAGGGGACTATGTTAAAGTAAAAGAAGCCATTCTCTCACGCCTCGGGATCACGGAGGAAACATACCGGCGCCATTTTCAGGAATACCAGCTGTCCAAGGGGATGCGGCCCCGGGTTGCGGGACGATATCTTTTAGATCAGTGCACCCGGTGGCTGCGGCCAGAAGAACATACACCCCAAGAACTGGTGCAGAAAATAGTTATAGAACAGTTCGCGTCTATACTACCGCCAGGGAATCGAGAGTGGATTAAGAGGAATCGACCTACCACTCTCGAGGATGCCATCCTCCTGGCGGAGGCCTACGAAGACGCAAACGAAGGCGCCGGGTCAGACCCCACTCCTGCCCCTAAACTAACTCGGACCAACCAACCAATGAAGCCCAGAGGGGGTAACCAGACCTTCAGACCATGGAGGTCGAGGTTAGCCCCATCCTGGGCGAGAGAGAATCCCCCTAACCTGCCGGTCGCGGACTCGCAGGACAGATTAACTCCGTTGATGCCTCCTAACCAAGTGTGCTACCAATGTAATGAGCCTGGACACATTGCCAGGAATTGTCCAGTAATAAAGGTGGACCTGGCGACAAGATCCTGGTCAGCAGTAACAGGTAGGAACACTGGGGAATGTCGGGAGGGCCCTTATCAGTTAAGAGTACAGGTCGGGGGAAAGAGTACTTACGCATTTGCGGACTCTGGGTGTGCACAAACATTGATTCGGCAAGCTCTCTTGGATGGGGTAGCCTGGGAGCCACAGGGTAAAGTGGCTATCTCCTGTATTCATGGAGAAACTCGGGTTTATCCCACCACTAAAGTTAGACTTATTGTAGGTGATTATTCAGCTTACGTTAAAGTGGCTGTAGCGCAATGTTTACCATACCCTGTTCTCCTGGGAAGAGACTGGCCGTTTTTTGATCGTATTTTAGGTCGGGAAATGGTCTTAGTTTCTACCAGGGGACAATTAAAGCAACAGGAGAAAACAATTGGCGAGATTTTTCCGTTGCAATCCGATCTGTTTAACCCTAAAATCCGCCCAAGAAAAACAAAAAGAGAGCGTCGGGTGGAAAAATATGAGGGAACTCTGAGACGACAAGGGGAGGGGTCTGACACAAAAGTAAACCAATCGCTTAAACAGCAAGGAAAGGGAGTAGGTATTCAGTGTAACCGGGGCTGCGAGGTTACTGAGGTGGAAGGTCATGTAATAAAAGACACTCCTCTCTGTGTACCTAACCATTGGGACCGAGATATTGACTTGGGATATGAACAACAAAATGATCCCACGTTACGGTATGCTTGGAAACAGGTTAGATATATCGAGGGGAAGGATATGCAGGAAGGACAACCGGTGGTATTTCCGCATTTTTCTGTATCTGGGCACTTATTATATAGAATAACCCGGGCTCCCGGGACGGGACAGCTCGTAAAACAGTTATTGGTTCCTAGGCCTTTTCAGTCAGAAGTCATGAGATTGGCGCATGACATTCCATTTTCAGGTCATTTGGGAACTGAAAAGACTCAGGAACGAATTCTGGCCCGGTTTTTTTGGCCTGGGGTTTATGGTCTTGTGCGGAAGTATGTATCGGAGTGTCCTGAATGTCAATTAGCTGCCCCTAAGTCAGTTCGCCCCGCACCTCTGGTTCCACTTCCAATTATTGGGGTACCGTTTGAAAGGATTGGTGTAGATTTAGTAGGCCCTCTGGAGGGAACAGAGTCAGGATATCGGTATATTTTAGTAGTAGTGGACTACGCAACGAGATATCCAGAAGCTGTTCCCTTACGCTCTATGAATGCAATAGCTGTAGCGAATGAATTGGTAAAAATATTCTCTAGGGTGGGAATCCCGAAAGAAATTCTCACTGATCAGGGCACTAATTTTATGTCAGACTGTATTCAGCAACTATATAAATTATTGAAAATCCGTTCAATTAGAACCTCAGTTTTTCATCCTCAAACGGATGGGCTTGTTGAACGATTTAATCAGACTTTGAAAAATATGTTGCACCGCTTTGTAGATCAAGAAAAACGCAATTGGGCTAAACTGCTTCCCTACTTGCTCTTTGCAGTTCGTGAGGTACCACAATCCTCAACGGGGTTTTCCCCGTTTGAGCTCTTGTACGGTCGGCAGCCGCGGGGTATCTTGGATCTCATAAGAGAAGGCTGGGAAGAACAGTCAAAGGAGTCTAAAAATGTAGTAAAATATGTGTTGCAGTTACGCGATCGCTTAGAATTAGTCGGTCGATTGGCACATGACAATCTCAAAGCGGCACAGCAGAAGCAGCAACAAAGCTACAATAAAAATGCAAGAATTCGGAACTTTCGACCTGGAGATAAAGTGTTGTTATTGTTGCCCTCATCGGAATCTAAGTTGTTTGCTAAATGGCAGGGTCCCTTTCAGGTTATTCGAGCAATTGGTAAAGTCAATTATGAGATCCGACAGCCTGGGCATCGGAAAGAAAGTCAAATTTATCATGTTAATCTCCTGAAACCGTGGAAAGAATGGGAAGTCCATTTTATATCTCCTGTACAGGAGGGAGAGGATTTTGGACCCTCAATTGAGCCAGAGTCAGCAATTGAGGTCCCGATGGGGGAACAATTAACTCCTGATCAGCGTGAAGAGGTAAGCAATCTAATTAATATGTTCAGTGATGTGTTTTCTAACGTGCCTGGAAGAACGCATTTGATCGAACATGCTATTATCACTCCGCCAGGTCTAAGAGTTAGACAGAGACCGTATCGCATTCCAGAGAGTCGGAGAGATTCTGTTCGAAGGGAGGTGGAGTGTATGTTGAAACTTGGGGTAATTGAACCTTCCCGAAGTGAGTGGTGTAGCCCAATAGTACCAATAGACAAGCCAGATGGGTCACTACGATTATGTATCGATTTTAGGAGGGTGAATGCTATCTCCAAGTTTGATGCATATCCCATGCCTCGAGTAGATGAACTCTTAGACAAGCTGGGGAGGGCTCGGTTTATTTCAACTCTGGATATGACGAAAGGATATTGGCAAATTCCATTAACGAAAGCCTCTCGTGAGAAAACGGCATTTTCAACCCCAGAGGGTCTTTTTCAATTTTGTACTATGCCGTTCAGACTTCATGGAGCGCCTTCTACTTTTCAGAGACTAATGGACAAGGTTTTACAACCTCATCGAGAGTATGCAGCTGCGTATATCGATGATGTAGTCATTTATAGTTCTTCCTGGAGAGAACATTTGACTAGATTAGAAGCCGTCTTACAGTCTCAGAGAGATGGTATAGAACACCCGATACTATACATCAGTCGGAAGTTACTGCCCAGAGAACAGAGGTATTCGGTAGTGGAGAAAGAATGCCTGGCAGTGAATGGGCTGTGGAATCTTTAAAATACTATCTTCTGGGACGACCTTTTGTACTCATCACAGATCACGCTTCTTTAAAGTGGTTAGACACGATGAAGGATTCAAACGCTAGGATTACGCGGTGGTACCTGGCGCTCCAACCCTTCGCCTTTCAAATAAGGTATCGTGCGGGTAAGTTACATCAAAATGCTGATTTTTTTTCCCTGGAGGGAGGGAAAAGGGAAGGGTTAGAGGTTTCCGAGTGTTCCTTCGGCTCCACTCTGAGGGGTGGGATATGTGATGAGTCAAAGGGATTTCGGTCTCTGATTCAGCCTCCCGACAGTAGATGGCATCAAACCAACTCGGGACTTCCCTTACCAAGATCTCGTGACCATGGCAAAAGTCATCTTTTTGAGGGGCGGCACCTTGGTGAGGGGTGGAAGTACGAGTATGTAAAAATTCCAGCCACTGGAGTCAAGTGAAGGATAATGACACTTGTCAGTTGGGGATTGATGTTCGACTGACTACAGAGGCGGGACATTACATACTAAAGGGAACGTACTACTGTGTTCGGGGTTGGTCCGAAAGTAAAATAGGAGGAGTAACGGGTGGAGGGAGATACTAGTTTGGTGCAGCGGGATTTTTTAAAAAAACACTAACATTTCTTTTGTCTTTTTTTGTCACGAAGACGATTAAAGACGATTTATCACGGTCTGTTTTGGATTTCACCCCTGCACTCCTTCCCTCACACCATTTTGTTTTCTTTTGTTATTTAATTATTTTATTGTGTATAGATAATAAAAATAAATTAGTTTATTTCTGTACACATAAATTACTGTGTGGACATTCCATTTAATACACTCTCGCCTCACAATTCCTCTGTAGTTTTTGTCAAGATCTGCTTAAGTGAGCCTCTCAAAAATTCACGTCTGGTTTGAAGCCTGAGTGTCCTTTGTCCTTTTTTTTTTTTTTTTTTTTTTTTTTTTTTTTTGCTTTCCTATAATAACCTGTCAGATATATTTCACACTTGTACACAGGTAACAAGCTGGGAGTTTAATTATGCAAACATAAAAGGAGTTTAATTATACAAGTCCTTGAACTGGAAGTTAGTCAAACACTATGATATATAATATATATAGTATATATATATTATATATATATATATATATAATATATATATATGAGAAAGATGTTGCACAGAATATGCACATGTCGAAGCGCTGGACAGCTAGCTCTTTGAGCTAATACTATATATATATATATCTATATATATATATATATATATATATATAGTTTCAATCTATATATCTAGATTATAATATATATATATATATTAATATATATATATATATATATATATATATAATATATATATATATATATATATATATAATAATATTAATATAAATAATAGATATTTTTTAAATTCAGCATTGTCTGTAAAGTTTTTGTTTCAACGTATTTGTTGTATTCAATATGTGAATAATAAAATACAACCTGTTCAATGCTTTTTTTTGTGAGGTTTAGGTGCTGTGAATTGAAAATAAAATAAAATCTTCTCTGCCCACTAATTTCTGCTCCAAGTTTGGTGTCACATAACAGCACTCTCCTCATGTAGCGGTAGATAATGATTTATCAAGAAAAAACCTGTCAGCCAATTTTTATGCAATTGTGTCATTTCTCTTAGAAACGCGAACTGTAGAACAAAAGATATGGCAGAGCCAACATGCTATTGAAACTAAAGGTATATTTTAACAATGTAAGAGTGCAATTGTAGCCACTATTTAAGGCAATGCAGCTTGAAATCATTCATTCATTTCTACTTAACAGGAAAATCCCATCAGTGGTACATCAGTGGGAAGGATCACTATGGGAGGGTTGTGGGTGGAGCTTTTGGGAAGGACCAGAAATGACAGCACACAGGAGCCGGAAATGGAGATTAGTCCTTAGAGCCCTGTACCATCAATGGTATCAGGGCAGGGTTTTATTTTACAAAAACAATAAAAATAGAACAGTTCAGTATTGCAAAAAATAAACAAGAAAACCACCTGGAATACCAGCAATGGTAAACTCAGGTTTGAAATCAAAAGAGTAAACAAAAAAGTTCACGGTTACAAAATAAATAACAACAAAGGAAGCACTGGGTTTCTTTGTGGTACTGCGGTGGGTTTTCTCTCACCACTTCTTAGCTCCCTTTCACAGATTAATGGCCAGTCCTCGGTTCCTCACTCCGGTAATCCAACACAGTATCTAAGGTTTTCAAGCTTCTGTGAATAACAGCAGTGAATGAAAGCAACACAACAAGCACTGCATGTGTTTTCAGTTCAGCGCAGGGAGAGCGAATGGCAAAATCATACTGCTTAAATACTGCCAAGTCCCACCCCTTCCCCACGTCAGCCAATCAACAAGAACAGCACAGCTGATTGCAATGATGGGACCCGACGGCCGCATGGTTCTACCTTGGGCCAAGATGGCTGCCTGACCCGGAAATTCCAGCATGGTCAGAGTTCAGCCTCCTGATCCAATCACAGTCAACCCTACACAGTGTTGCCGGTGGTCGGGAGGGCAAATTATGACAGGGACTCCTTCCAGTCCTGTCACAATCACCCAAAGAGCAGTTCCAGCAAATGCACTGCCACACGTCAATCCAAGCATGTACCATTGTGAAGAAAGAATACATACGCCATGTTCTGCATTTCAAACCATCACTATAATCCCCACAGCATGCACTCCGATGACTCATGCCCAGTACTGTATCAAACATATGTGTCAACTACCAAATGAATTGCACACACAAAAAACAATGCGTAGATTGATCCTCTTAATCTAAAGTGACATTCTATGTGTTTGGCAATCATTGCTTCAAGATGTGGAGCATAGCTCTTCTTAGCTGTGATGGCTTTGTAAACATCTTGAATCCAAAGCAGCTCTCCTCCTGCTGTAAGGATTAACCAGATCAGCCCTGCAGTACTTTATACAAAACATATCTGTGATAAACCAGCTCTTAAAAAACAAACATGGCCACACCATTCATTATTTTACCAGCTTCTTTCAATGCAGCAACAGGGTTTTGCTTGAACCAGTTTCTTTCTATCTTGTCCATACTCATTTCTGGTTGTTAATCTTCAGATGGGTGTACAGTATATTCCCTTCAACTGTATACAGGTTGCATCACGGATACAAAACACAACTGATTATGGATACCCCCGTTAAATTAAATGTCTTTCTCAGCTCTGTAACATAATTACTTTACTCTGCCTTACTGTCAAAATAAAATAATATAAGGTATTTTGTGTAAAACAGGTTATGTTTTAGAACAGAGATGTGTTTAACCCTTTTGTTTTACAGTGATAGCTAGAGGTGTATTTGATGTGTAGACGGAGATAACAGAGCGAGACAGTGGTCAGGGTGTTTATCCATACAGGGAGACTTGTCTCGCAGTACACTCAGTGTATCCTGTACTCATAGCTACAGTACTGTGCGACAGGAGCTTGGGGTTTTAAGGGCTCTTCCAACCTTAACCTTGTCTTGAATTTCAGCCTCATTCAGCCAAACTCCCTGAAACATAGTATGCTTTTTAATTCTTTATTTTATGAGCTTATGATGTCAGATTGTGCACCATTCAACTGAAGAGTTGTTTCTGTACAAAATGAGTGCCATTTTGTCACAGTATACTATTATTTTTCTTCATGGGATACTGTGACGGAAAGATGAGTTCTGGTGATGAATCTTCCTCCCGACCTGTGAGGGCGCTAAAGAACGAGAGAAGTATCTGGAAGGGCTGGCCTGACAGTTCGTTTCCGGGTCAGGGAAGTGGGTCAGCCTGGAAAGAAGCACGACTCTGTTGTAAGACCATATTGATTTGAGAGGTAAACGAGAAGCAGCTGCACGTAATAAGGCAGCTGCAACCGTTTACCTAGATATCATGCACGATTACATATAGGGGCCAGGGTAACGCTGATCTTTTCCTTCGTTTGGGTAAACGTTCGGAGAGAGAAGGAGCGAGAGAGGAGCTCTCGTTGTTACAGAGAATTACGTGTTGTGTTTTGTTGTGTTTGTTTGTAATTGTCTGCGTTTTGCACCACCAGACAGTTAACTCACCTATCCGGAGCTGTCGACCAGGGTCAGCACAATCCGGATCACCACTGCACGGAACCGTCACGAAATACAGTGTCTTCACCCACCACAAGCACGTCTGCACTCACCCAGGACTGGTGACCGTGTGTTCGTTTTGTTCGGGACTGTGTCCTATTATTGCTATCCCCGTGCTTTACACATCGTTGTGTATAGCCGGGGATTTATTATTTAACGGTCACCAGACCTGGATTATAAATAAAAGCACCTTTTCACTGGAAACTGTTGTCTGCCTGTCACTCCTGCATCGCATCACCGCTATACCTGTTCCCCTCCACTAGCCACTTTGCCACAGATACCCATCCACAGGCTCTTTTAATTTCACTGTTTATTGTGCACGCTTTACAATGAACTTTATAGTGCTTTACAACAAATAATCAATCTGTTTTCACTGTTTAATACCTGGAAATGAATGTCCATATATACATATGGAACACCAAACGGAATAACAGATATCCACAAAGGTCAACACAATGCTGGGATGATGCATTTTTATTGTATTGAGCCTCTATATACGTGTTTAATGATATTTGTTGTAACACATCACTGTGTGTCCCCTGCTAAAAACACTCCTGTAAATGCTGAAGCTGAAACTGAATTCTAACAGATGCCATTTTAACACAATATATTTCTTTAGGTTGATGCACCACAACACTGGTGTGATCATGTACTCAACATACAGGCGAGAGTATTATTTTTAAACTTAAAACTATTTTGTTCAATGAAAACGTGAGACAGTAAATATAAGGAGAATTTTGTAATAAAGGACATGTTTGGCAGATTTTGATCTCATGTGTTAAGAATGTTACCTGCGAATAATATTCAGTTCCGACACAGCCATTGTAAGGTGCTAAATGTAAAAAGCTCCAGGGTAGATAAAAATTTCAGCAACAACCTATAAACACATATCAAAGATAATGGTTCCTTTCCAGAAATATAGGCAGTGTGCTGTACACATAAGTACTTTCAATGCATGGTGAATGGAAAACAGACACTGCGATAATAATGAGACTTCCTTTTTCTCATCACAGACTGTATTATCAGATTTAAGAGGCAGTAGATTTCAAACTGTAGGGGTGGCTTGAAATCACGCAGGGAGTCTGAGCATCAGAATGAGAACACGGTGAAGAACAAAACTGTGAAGAGTGGGTAGCGAGCCTGTGTTCCACATGCACTAAATAGAATACTATTACTTTACATGAGTCAACCCTGACCCCATTCAAGAGAAATCCAATGACGGAGGTCCCTACAGGATGCCTGTGGAATAGGAATGGTATTACTCATTGCTAGCACGCCTTTATCAAGATCAAGATTATTTCAGTAATATGAATAGAAGGGAGAAGTAAAATGTTTCAGTTTGAATGTTCTCAGTGTGGTTGTCTTCACAGTAAAATGTTTCAGTTTGAATGTTCTCAGTGTGGTTGTCTTCACAGTAAAATGTTTCAGTTTGAATGTTCTCAGTGTGGTTGTCTTCACAGTAAAATGTTTCAGTTTGAATGTTCTCAGTGTGGTTGTCTTCACAGTAAAATGTTTCAGTTTGAATGTTCTCAGTGTGGTTGTCTTCACAGTAAAATGTTTCAGTTTGAATGTTCTCAGTGTGGTTGTCTTCACAGTAAATGTTTCAGTTTGAATGTTCTCAGTGTGGTTGTCTTCACAGTAAAAATTTTCAGTTTGAATGTTTTCAGTGTGGTTGCCTACACAGTAAAATGTTTCAGTTTGAATGTTCTCAGTGTGGTTGTCTTCACAGTACAAATTTTCAGTTTGAATGTTTTCAGTGTGGTTGCCTACACAGTAACATGTCACTCATTGTAAACTAATTCACTATGGAAGTGACATAATATAGTATATTTTTTGAGATTAGTACTTAAATTACAATTCCTAGTCTATATTTGTGATGAAGAAAGCCCCATTCATTCTAATATTTAATATAAATTAAAAATGTTGTGTGAAACAAATACAATAATAATCAAATTAACAGTTACCAACATCATATTCAGTATTTTCCAGTTGGCTGGAAATCTGGCATCACAACTTGGATTAGCCTGTATAGTGCTGGTAACTGATACTTTCTATAAACTCAATCAATTAGTCATTATTTGAACTAACAGAGTCAACATTGTGTACACACTTAAATGACACAGTTCATCATTTTAATGAGATGCAACAGACAGCGTGGTTCCGTTGTATTTAGTACTGCTGGATAACTATGATGCAGTTGGTTTTGTCTACAGCTTGAACAGCTAGTGTTCAGCAGGCAGCGGTGAGTTGTGGTATTGCTGGCAATCACTTGGATGATTCAATTTTGTCAAGTCTGTTTAATGATCTGCCTCCTTCCCTGCTTTTAACAATTTCAACTCAGAGTCCATTGTCTCATGTTTACTTCTGTCAATTGTTTATTTCTTAATTTTAACAGATGTTGTTATCATTATATCTTATTGTAAACAAGGGTAATATAATTTTAACAGAATGTTATCATAATTATATGTTATTATAAAGAAGGGTATTATAATTTTCACACTGTACACAATAAAAAAGCTACATTTAAATGATTTTTAAAAAGTATCAAAACAATGAAAGAAAAATAACGATCAATATAAAAACAGCAC